>NC_056735.1:388415007-388715007 GCF_019279795.1 Protopterus annectens | reverse complement strand
CTCTAGCTTGTTTAGATTGCATTGCCTTAGGTTGGTATATATTGGAGAGGCATAAAGTAGGGTGGAGATAAGGTGTGAATTTGCTACTGAAATCTTTGCTGCTTTGGTGAGAAGTTGCTTATTTTTGTATAACGCTCCTAGTTTTTTGTGGACTTTTTTTATGGTCATGGATATGTGAATGTCAAATTTTAGTTTATTGTCTATTTCCACTCCTAGCAATTTGGTGTGTTCTGTTGGGTATATAGTGGTGTTGTCTTTTGCTGTGATGTTAAAGTGAGAGTTGTTTTGAGTATGTTTGGTGGGTTGGAAGATGAGTAGTTTAGTTTTGTTTGGGTTGAGTATTAATTGGGCATCAGATAACCAAGTTTCAACTGAGGAAAAGGCTTCCTGTGTGACTTTTTGCAGTTTGGGTAGGGACTGGGTATTGTATGAATGTGCCATGTTTGGTGGCAGAGGCTAGATTATTGGTGAAAACAGAGAAGAGTAGGGGTCCAAGGATGGATCCTTGGGGAACCCCTGTGGAGACAGGTAGTTGGGGAGATATGTCATTCTGCCATACAACGGATTGTTGGCGGTCAGACAGGTAACTCTGAAACCACAAGGAGTTTCTAACCGTGTATGCAGGAATTTACAAATGGGGGCTGTTTTAAATCAGCAAGCCCTGAAGCAATCAGATAACAAAAAAGCTGTTAGACCAGTTTTATAAACGTTAACACTACCACAGGAATGGGGGGGGGGGGTTCAAAAGAGATCAGAAACAAAAAACAATGCCAGCAAATATATAAAATAATTCAGTCAGCAAATATATAAAATAATTCAGTCAGGCAAAAATTAAAACAATGCAGAACTCTGAAAAGTTCAAGTGCCAAAAATTATACTTATCAGCGATATATTTCCAGATTGTTACAGAGCACTCTTCAGTCAGGACACAAGGAGTTTCGATCCAGTATATTTGTCATCTTGGGAGGACATGGTCAGCAGACTGCATTGCTTTGCCAGGGATGTCTACACCTATCTGTTCTAGGCTTTTGAATTTCTGAATATTGGTTAAGGCTTTGTGTGCACCTATATAGTACCTTCTTTTAGACAATGTCAAATTGACAAACCTACTGACATAGTAAAATCAACACAACAGAGCCTGAAGGTGTTACTGCTCAATGCCAGGAACCTAAAAAAATAAAAAAATGCACTCATAAGCCCTCCTCACACTTGCGAATATAGATATCTTTGCAGTTACTGAGACATGGTTTAAAGTGGCAGAGAGTACCCCAGTAGTGCAAGGTTTCAGTGCCTTCCACACTTTTACACCAGTAGCTGCAGAGACAAAGGCTAGGATGGTCAAACAAGATAACACACTGGAGTTACTCCATGTGCAGATCATCATAGACAAAATTCCATGCTATATCCTAGCCAACTATAGGTCACCCTGCATGTCCCAAAAAGCTCACAATACATACTTGGACCTAGCGGAGACACCATCAGTCTAATACCCTATTCATGGGAGAATTTAATTATCCTTCTATAGATTGAGAATCCTATATGGCCTTAAATCTACAGGCACAGAGTTTCCTGGACTTCGTAAGTACAAACACCCTTGACCAAATACTGAATACTCCCACCAGAGGCTCCAACCCGCCAGAATTCATACTGGCAAATATGGGAGAATGCCATACCTTTCAATATCTTGTTCTCCCTAGCAAGGTCTGACCATAAAGCTGTCTCCTTCAAAATCAAAATCAGCTCTGTAATCCCATTAAAACTAGTAAGAGTTAGGATCTGTTCCAAGGCATATTACCTGTTATAAAGTGTTGGTTTGTCAAAATGCAACGCCCCTCCAAATATTGAGAACACATCAGACTGTGCTGAGTTACTCACAGAAACTCTGTACAACCATGTCAATGACTACATAAAGGTTGCTGTAACTACCAGAAGTAAGCCCAGAACTAGCCCCAGAAACAAAGCACCCTAGTGACATCCCAAATTAAACAGGATATACAACAAAAGGAAAAACAAATATGGTAAAAATCATGAAGGGTGGTTTCCATAAAGATAAAAACTCTCTCATCAAAGTAAATAGGTAACTAACAGGGCTAAGTAGGTCAAGCAAAGCCAGCTTTGAGGTTAAGATATCCTCCCATGTGAAAGATAACTATAAGGCCTTCTACAGCTATAACAGAAACCTCAAGGACAACATACAGCAATGTGCTGAACTGTAGGTTAATGGTGTCACACTCACTGAGCTTGGTGATTATAGCAAACCTATTAGCCAACAAACTCAGTTCCAACTTTACCCTCCCCTCGCCCCCCAACCATCCTCCCTATAATACCCTCAAATATAACTCCTCCAACTATAGCTAGGGAGCATATACTGGCTGCACTCACTAAAGCCAAGAACATGGCCTCAATGGGCCCAGTAACATCTCAGGATGCCTTCTGAATAGTTTAAAGTATGACTTATCAGGACCCTTGCAGTCATTATTTAACTATGGTCTTAAAATGGGCTTTATGCAGCATGAATAGAGGATTATGGCGGTCATCCCCCTTCATAAGGGAGGACCTTCAACAGATCCTGGACACTACAGATCCATTAGTCTGATTAGTCTTATTTGCAAAGCCATGGAAAAAATTGTCATGGAAATTATCAACAGGGACAGAAGAGACCTCTAGCAACTGGATCCATCCCAGTTTGGCTTTATCAAAGGAAGGTCATGTGGTCATGTTTACTGGATTTGGTGGACTTCTTTGAAAAGGTCACTAAGGCAATGGATGAGGGTAATACTGTATACACTGCCTATCTAGATCTGGCTAAGGCATGTGACCCAATACACCACTTGGGCATTGTGAACAAACTTACAGTACTAGGTATAAATCCTTTTATAACATGCTGGATAGCTAGCTAGCTCACTGATGGGGCCCAAGAGAGTAGTACCAGTGAGACCACCTCCACAAAGAGGCCGATCAGCAGTGGAGTTGCACAGAGCTTTGTGCTAGGCCGACTTCTGTTTGGCATTTACTTCTCGGATGTCAAAGCCAATGTCAAAGGCCTCTGGCTAACCACGTTTGCAGATGATTGCAAACTGGAAGCAGTCATTGAATCCCCCTAAGATGAGAACACCCTTCAGGAAAGTTGAATACAGACAAACTCTTGGTGTCAAAGCCATGGCTTAAAAACTCAATACCAAGAAACACAATACAGTGCCTTTTGGGAAGTCTGCCACTCCAGGTGAAAGTTGATTTACTAGTTAGGGATCTGGAGACTTGTGTAGATAGTAACCTAGCCTTTGACCCACATGTGTCCAAGGTAGTAAGAAAAACCCTTCTATATTGCTCAACTTACAAGCAAAGGCATGGCATCCAGGTCTAGAGGGGTCATCATGCCACTGTACTTGGCCTTCATCAGGCCCATCATAGAGTATAATGCCCGCTTTGTATGTACCTGACCAGACACATGCAGCAACTGGAACGTCCACAAAGGTTCTTTACAAAAAGAATACAGGAAATAAACACAATGTCCTATGCTGATCACCTCAAAGCTCTGTCTTTTTACTTGGTATCCTACAGCCTTCTGAGAAGTGATCATTGCCTAGCATACAAGGCATCCCTGAACCCTGTTTTGATGAATCTTTTGCACATCCACAAAACAAACAGCACCAGAACTACTAAATTAAAAGACCTAAATTTTGCTTACAGCATAAACAGGACATGTTGGAGAGAGAGAGAGAGAGAGATGTTTCCATTCTCTGGAACATGTTCCCCATCCATGTGAAGCAGAATTCCTCCTTAAACCCTATTTAAGAGCAACTTGGACCAACGGATGGGTAATTGGAAATTCACCCCTGGTCTAAGTTCCTATGTCATAATGGACAGAGGGAGTCAGTAAGTCACCTCATATAAATCAAATTTGTGGGTCGCAGTTGGGTTGCATGGCTAGGCTTTTAAGGGCCCTAGTGGTCATTAGCTTAGTATATACCTGTGAACTGTAAAGTTGTGAGGTTTATCTTGACAAACAGTTGGAACATTTGACAGAAATTGATCCCAGAAGGGTAAAACTGACACACACACTCACAAACAATCTTTTAATGCCAGTAAACTTACCATCAATCTTTGGATTGTGGAGGAAATCTGTAGAACCTAGAAAAAGCTCACAGCTCATGTTGGAGAACATACCAACTCTAAATTCAAAAAGAATCTTGTCTCACAAGGATCCAGTGGACCTAAAAAAAAAAAGAATTATAAAACACAAGCTTTCACACATACAAAAGCTTTTTCAAGGGATCTGAAAACATTCAAAATAAAGTGGTTAGATAATCAGTCACATGACACATAATTTAAGACTCATTTAGTTTTTAAAGCTGTGGGATATGAGCACTGGTTTTAGGCTGATATTACAATTTATGTCAGAAAAGGTAGATTTATGATAACAAGAACACTTTTAACAGTAGTGTAAATACCCTGAATCCACATTATAAAAGCATCAATGTTCTTAATTAGATCACTGCTGCAGTAGCCTTAAGCTAAATGGGACCTAACCTGCCAAGGATTGAGACCACTAGTCAATTTCCAAAGCTTTAGGACATCTTCCATGTAACCCTATCTACTACCCTCCAATGAGGGAAGAAAGATAAGTTTAGTGGCTATGGTGACAAAACTTCAGAACAATTAATTAATGGTGCAGAGGAGTGCACACCTCTGTGGGCTTTGGAAGATCGACCATTGGCTAGAGCTTCTACGAGCCAAGGCAGATAAATTCACCTTTGGGGTTGCCTTCTACAATATTTATAACTCTTAAGGAATTGGTTTTATTTTAGTCAGAAGACTATTTTTAGCTTCACTACAGTTGTTTTAGTGTCTGTCATTGATTTTTTTACCTCTGTATATTATATATTATTTTATGGTTCCCTGAGGGTAATATCTTGTAAATATTTTCATTTTTCTAGTGAAATAGCTACTTTTGCCTCACTATTCATTATTCAGACCTTGGTCTGTGAGTTGTTAATTCAAACTTTTACCTCAAAACTTTAATTTCTTGTCTGAATGCTTTTACTGTCTTGACTAAGCTGCTCTAGCTGCTGGTCAGATTTTTTTTTATTTTGGTTAGAGTTTGTCTTGAGTTGCTGTGGAGATAATATAGTTTAACTTTTATGAGGAAAAGTATACTGCTTATGTATTGCAGTGTTGTGAGGGACTGGGGCCAGTGTATTGAGCATTTGTAATTATTTTTCTCAAACTCTTAATTTTTTTACTCACAAGGCTTCTCCATCATTCCTAAGCTTTTCTATCTGTGTGTCAGTTTCTATTTTAGATGACACTTGTAGAGTCCAGGGGGGATTCCTCCCTTTCAGAATGATTTTTTTTTTTCTTATCCATAAAGTGTAGTTTGTTACTAAATGTGTTTCTCCAAGGTGGGAGTCGGGACTTTGGTGTTCGATGCTTGCCACAGAGAGTATTACCATAATCATAAACATTCTGTCAGGAGCTAATTCCCTCTCTCTCACATTTTGTTTACTGCTTTTTAGACTCCTTTGGCAGTTCTGAGTTAATAAGGACTCCAAATGGGGATTTCCTTGTTTATTATCTATTTTATTGTCAGAAAAAAAAGTTTTATTTCCTTCTTTCTTATTTTTCACTGTTAGGGTCTAGGACAATATACTTGTTGATTGTCACCAGATGTTTTTGCCTGTGTCTCATTTTGTCTCGTCACAGAGATAATAACAATTCTGTCTGCACTCCTGTGATTAGATACTTTTTATGGGTGACAGACCTCAGTCCCTTTTCGGAATTCCCTTGAGATGTCACTAAAGACTAGGGGGGTTAGGCACATGTTCTGTGGCTGTTTCAGCTACCCTTCCAGGTAGGGGAGGACCACTTTTGCCATTTAAGGTAATGAACAGAGAGATTCTCCATTGCTAATCTGATCTGAGGAGTTTCATTCTGGGCAATGAACCAACCTTCTGGTCATTGTACTTTTTTGTGGCTGGACTTGCAAACAATATGTCAAAGCTTTCAGTTTTAAATATTTATAATACCATGGTGAAAATAAAGGTATTACAATTTGTTGTGATTATACCTCTTCTGTTGTCTTGTATTCATGGTGCCTTTTTTTGGAGCCTCACATTTTCCTCATATACATTTTTGTTGATTTACATAAGAGCCTCAGATCCACCAAAGCCTAATTTTTCAGCTGCTTTTTTTCTGCATATGGTAGTATTATCTGTGACTCAGTTATTTATACATGCTGTAGGAAATGCCTATGACAGTATTAATGCTGTTTCCTAGAGCAACTGCTGCTGGAAAGTGTTGACTGCAGTTGCCTGGCTATCTAGAAATTTTGTTGAAGCGATAACTTGATGTTCTACTTATTATTTCTCATGCACTTCAAGTTAATTTTTTTTTTCTGTACATCCAAAGCAAGTTTGCTAGGACTTTTTCCAGAAGCTTCGGGTTACTAACACATCTGCTGCCTTCCTTGTTTTCTAAATTCTGGTACTCAACTCGTATAGCTTAAGGATATTGCAGTGCTGATCTGATGATGAACATAGGACAGTTAAATAAATTTACCACAACAATAACAATTCAGATAGATCACTGCTGCAGTAGCCGCTCTCTGCCCTTCCACCCCCATTTTTATGACAGGCTATGCATCCCATTTGTCAAGGCTCTAGCCTCCTTCTGAGGCAAGAAAACTCTGAAATTTTGGCACCCTAGCCACTTGGCTTATCTTTCTTCCTTTATGCAGGGCAGTGGTTGAAGCACAAGGAAGGAGCCCTAAGGCTTAGGAAGCTGGTCAGTTGGTCCATTCCTTGGCAGGATACATCCCATATAGCTTAAATTTAGTGCAGCAGTGATCTATTAGGACATTTATTGTTATGGCAAGTTTGCTTACATAACTGTGCTTTTTTGGCCGGAATTTCTTTATGTAGTCAAGAAATATAATTGTACGTGAAACAACCACATTGTAGGTGTTTCTCAAAATAGTTGCTGCTTTTCTGTAGCATATTATTCAATAAAAGCTACACTAAGTGTACATGATATGTATTCAAGAACATTTTTATCACATTTTTTGTGCTTTCTGGTTACTCAGAAAGATTACACTAAGTGTACACATAGTCTACACTTTGTGGTAACCTTTATGAACCCCTGTTAATATTTAAAGCTTCCAGAATATCAGTAGAAAAACTAAAATTAGGAGGAAGAAGATGTGAGTTATGTCTGTGCTGTCAGTTCATTCAGAACGGTGTACACTTAGTGTGGGCATTACTGAATCCTGGGGTAGTTTGTAAACTATTGTGTTAATATCAGAACCATTTGATTCATTGTTTACATAAATAAAATACAATACAAATATAGGTTCTGTAAAAAAGAATTGGAAACAGTTGCATGCCTTGTTGCTGGGTGTAATACACTCATGGCAGAGAGCCTGTTTACTGAAAGGCAAAATAATGTGGCAAGATTATCCCATTGGGGATTGTGCAAACATTATAATATAGATGTAGCTGAGAAATATTGGAAACATGAACCACAAAGCATTATACAGAATGATTAAATGTATATGATGTGGGATCACCCATTACCAACAATTCAAAAAATAGATGCAAGAAAAGCAGATATAGTAGTCTACTAAAAAAAAAAAAAGGTTGGGAGGGTGGCCTAATGGTTAAGGTATTTGCCTTACAAACACAAGGTGTAGGGTTTGAGTCTCACAAGGGATAATTGACTAAGCTTAAAATGGCTCAAAAGGGCAGTTAGCTTAGTACTAACCTATGAACTTATGAACCTATTACAAAAATAGCACTGATCACTGAAATTGCTACACCTAGCAACTACAGTCTCTCAAATACAGAAAGACATACAAAATCATAAAATATTAGGATTTGCAGACAGAAATGAGAGCAGTGTGGAAGAAGATACCCAGACAGTTCCAATAGTAGTAGAAGCAATGAGTCTTATAAAAAATAATCTATAGTCATATTTAGATATGCTACCAGAACATGTAACTTCTTATGTATTGCAGAATGAGTCATTTCTGGGAAAATGGTCAAAAATTTACTTCTCAGCACCTGCAAACATCAAAGACTGAAACAATACTAATTTCATGAACTTTAACCAGTTCCTGACTTAGGAATGGGGTCCATTCCTGTCAAGGTATTAGAAGCCCAAAAAACTTGAAGAAATTGAACCAGGGGAGCAAATTTAATGTATATAAGATCTCTTTATACTACATTCCAACCTATACACATATCCCCCCCCCTTATATATTTTTATATAGGTATTTATTTTACATAGGAACATAGAAATGACATCTGGCAAGTAATTATGTGAATCATACAATGTCTATCCATCTATACCTTTAAGTAGATGCACTTAAAAGTTCTTGACAACTTTTCAAGCACTTAAGAGTGCTCATCTCCCAAATTGATCAAGGCTATACATGATAAACCTGGGGCAAAATTTTACCTACCCATCCAGTCCTCAAGACTAGCAGCCATAAAGGTAGCTAAATGAACACTGTGATCTGTAGTAGTAACTTATTCCATAGGCTGGGAATACGTTGAGTTAGGAACCTATTCCTCTAGCAATTTTTATATATTCATTGGTGTAAATATATGCTCCCAACCGCAGATGGTAGTAAAGCCACATGTTTTCTTTTCTTTTAACTAGGTTAGTGAACTGGTCTGAGTTTGACCAGAACTCAGGCCAGTTAGGTAAATACAATAAATAAAACGGATATCAAAATATAAACATTGTCACATGTATAAACCTACTGCAAACAGCAGCATGTAACTATCACTATCGGGCACCAAGATGGAAACATTGTTACAATTATTAAGAAAGCAGGAAACAGCAAACATCACTCATGTATAGAAACAATGTAAAAACAACAGTTTTATGTACAATTTATTTTTATTTATTTATTTATTTTACATTTGTTGACCAGGTTTGTCCAACTGAGCTGATAGCCCTTTTCAGTGGAGGCCCGTGTAGAAAAGCTCCACTATTACATAATATAGTAGTACAATAGGTAGTACATCAATAATTTGGCGAAAAGCTCCAGGTAACATTAGTTAGCAACATATTAATAATGTTCAAAAATATAAATTAATTGAGTACAGACACGTTTAAATGAATTTCCAGTAACAGACAGTATTAAATACAGACAGGTTAAGATACAGACTAGACAGAACAGGTTTACTTGGGTTCATAAATAGCAAATTAATTATAAGACTTTGGTTTAGAGATGGGGTTGTGGAGGAAATGCAGCAAAGTTAAGAAGTATTGATTGAAATAGTTGCATTAAAAAAATAGAATGGGATGATAAGAGAGTAGAAGTGTGTTTTAGTTGAGAAGGGAAAGTGAGATTCTAGCAATATGTGAGACTGACAAATGGAAAATATATTAACATTAGCAATAAGGGAATGACCCAGGTGGTTACTACCTTTAATACATTCTATTGTGTAAAGTGTAAAGATGTATAGCAATGGGGAATTCCTATTGCTGGTAGTAATATAGACTGCACATGGTCAAGTATATATTTGTATAAATGAGATACAGGTGATATAGTCATTTAGATGTTGAACTTATTAGGCTTGTGTTGGACAAACTGATCCTGCCCTGTGTCTTATAATTACTATTGGTTATATGCATCTGCTTAAGCAGAATATGAAGATGGACAGATACTAAAGTTGAATTCTGTAAAAAAAATAAATGGAGAAAGTGCAGTATGATGTAATGTAGATTTAAATGCAACATTATCTATGTATCTGTGTGTGTGTGTGTGTGTGTGTGTGTGTGTGTGTGTGTGTGTGTGTGTGTGTGTTTTGTGTGTTTTGTGTGTGTGTGTTCATGTGCATGTACGTATGTGTCTCTTCAGGGATGGATGAACTGCAGGGATCAATTTGCATATTTGACTTGTTTGATCTGATCTAAGGCGTGAGGCTTTGGAAGCTGGGAAACATTATCAGATACTTTGTAACAATTTAGCAAGAACCATTACATTCAGTTAGGCACTGAATGCTTAACTTTTAACACATTCCAACACACAATGGAACTCTAAAGCAAATATTAAGACATTTTAACACCTTTACAAAAACTTGGCCTGGGAAACACATTTTGAAAAGTATGGGCAATTTACTTGCCAGAAAAATGTCAAAGGTCACCAAAACAAAACACTTCAGCATTTGTAGTTTATTATGGTACAAGCACAATACAGTAGTAAAAAGCAGTTATTAGCCTCAAAAGATATATTTTACTTTGGTGATGCATTAAACAAGCAAGTTATCAAATAAATGTTTGGGAAGGCCAGAGTTTAAAATAATTAACTTTGTTTGCCATATTAGTGTAGTAGCTAAATAGCTACATATTTTTTCAGAAAAAGCCAATGTACACTACAGGCACAACTAGACATCAAATCCCATTACTGATGGAAACATATGAGATGCAAAAGAGACGATGGAACAGCATACCTAACTTCATCCAGTGTTACAGAAGACCTAATAAACAGATGTAAAATGGAATTACAGTTTTTTTAACAGTACAGATAACCGCTAATTGAGTAGCCTTGAAGGGATGGTGCATTGAAATGCATGTAAGGTTAAAACTGAATTATTCATTTTAAGAAGGATGTCATTTTGATTAGGAAGGGTACGGTAAAGAGAAATGTATGTATTTTTTTGTTCATATGATACAGCCAAATAAATATCAGCATAATATACCTTGTATAGTTAACTAATCAAGCATTAGCCAAACAAATGTAAAGCATACACATTATTTATCTTAAGAAGGATAACATCTTGATTATGAAGAGTACAGAAAAAAAGAGTAAAGGAAATATGAGGGAAACAGGCTATAAGTAAGTCATGTAGGAAGAAAATTCCTTTAAATGATTTTTTGTTGATATAGTATAACCAAATATAAGTCAACCAATATGCCGTATATAGTCAGCTGATAATACTGATTTAATCCATACATATAACACACTCACATGGCACTCAGAACTGGTTACAATTAACCACAAACCAGGAGAAAACAAATTAGCAACATAGCTCAAACACAACCTGCACATATCATGAAAATGTCTAAGAAATAGCAAATAATATTGAAAAAGAGGACTGTGGAGCCTTTCATTTGGATGACAGGAACAGAAGCACAACACCATGGGCCCACCTGCTGAGGTGAAATGATGGTAAGCATGGACTCACAGCTACTTCCTCACCAAGTATGTAAGATAAACATGGTGAAAAAGCTTTTTTTCACTCAGTTATTGGGGTTATTTAATGAATAAAGTATGTTGCATATACATACATAGAGCACCTTGATTATGCTCCAAAACTGGAAAGAAGACAACTTTGTTAGGCACCTTTCTGCACAAGAAAGGTGCCTAATAAAGCACCTTTCTGTGTTTATTTTGGGTTTATAATACCATAACAGGAAAGGACCCAATTCCTAAGTCAGTGTGTGATTGCAGTTCATGAAATTAGTATTGTTTCAGTCATTGATGTTAGACAAGAGTACTCTTCTCAGCAAGCACAATGTGCTCAGATTTTCCTCCCTCTGTAATTCATATGGGCTTACATGTATTGATAGCATATCTAAGTATGATTGTATATTCTTTTTTATTAGACCCATTGTTATTACTATTGGAACAGTCTAAGTATTTTTCTTTCACATTGCTCTTGTTTTTGCCTACAAATCCTGGTATTTTATGTCTTTGTGTGTCACTGTACGTTGTTGTGTCTTTCGGCTTTTCCCGGTTAGGGGTTACCACAGCGGAACTCCGGTCCGCTAATGATTGGCAGTTGATTTTTACGTGCCGAGTTGCCAGTGCTGGCGCACAACCTTCAACGAAGGTACGCCCATTCAGGCATGTCTCCACGCAGAAGATGCTCTAGCTGAGAACTGAACCGGACAGCGTCTTACTGTGAGGCGACAACGCTACCACAGCACCACAAGACACTATAATTACTTGGTGTAGCAATTTCAATGATTAATGCAATTTTTGTAATTTTTAATGGATACTATATCTTTTTCTTGCGTCTATTTTTAAATTGTTGGTAATGGGTGATTCTGTATACAGTTTTGTGATTTATATTTCAAATGCTTCTCAGCTACTTCTATACTGTAGGGTTTGCACCCAGTGCAACAGTCTTGCCACATTATTATGCCTTTTAGTATATAGGCCCTCTGCCTTGAGTGTATCACACTCAGCAACAAGATGTGTGTCTGCTTCCAGTTCTTTTTTAAAGCACCTACATTTGGATGTTTCTTCAACATTTTCAATGAATTTTGTAACCCATTGTTTACTCAGTCCACTATAATGGGCCGCTATTATTAACCTTTCATCTTTTGGTTTCAGTTCAGCTCTCCTTAATCATTCCTGAGTCAAATTTTGGTCAACATGATGTTTTGGATTTTCCACATTTTCCTTCCCATCCGACCTTTCTCCTTGTATTCCTTTTCATGTTTTTAGCACATTCAGTTGCTATTTGATTTTTGTCTACTTCTGGTTTGATTTACATTTCTGTTTGACACAGAAATGCTCATGCTAAACAAAGATGCCACCTTAGACTTCATTACCTCATGTTTTAAGACTTTCAGTATATTTGGATCTGATGAGGTCAGCAATTAAGTATGCAGTCCCATGACTGCAGATCCATGCATGCAATCAATTTTGAGGCGGCCCATGCCACTTTCAGAGTGTGGAATATATAATATTGGTATACACTGATTTTTAGATATCATTTGATAAGCATGAAACACTTTCCTGTTTTCATATCCAATCATTTTTGGAGTCAGCCAATCATCCTAAAAATGTAAGTTAAAACAGAAAGAGCAAATTGATTTATAGCTTGGACTTTATTCCTATATGTCAAGGCAGTTTTCACTGTCAGTTTTTAGTCTTCCGAAGTTTTCCTTACTATTTGCATTTTATTGTTGATCCTTCATCTATTTCCACATATTTTACACTCCTTCCTGCACAATTTCCTTTAGATCACATTCATGTCCCATGTTGATATTTTTCTTTATGTTGCAGCTTTCCTGTTTTAAAGGTACTTTTGCACATTTATTTAAATCAAATGTCATTCTTATATCATTTATGAATGTTTTAACCATTTATAGTTGTGTTTTCAACTCCTCATCTGATGAACTATACAGTTTTAAATCATCCACAAAAAGTAGATGAGAAATCTTTAAACAAGATTGTTTTCTGGTATCTGTTGAGTAAACAGCTTAATGGGTTAAGGGTAAGACAAAACGGCGTTGGTAACAAAGAATTTCCCTGGAATTTCAGCCTTTGAATTTTTATCCCTGAGATAATAATTTGCCCAGTGTTATAAGTCAACTACAAAGTGGTTTGCCACTGTTTCATGCTTATTGTAATGCAATTGATCTATATAGGCTGCATGTTGTACATCTGTAAGCATTCCTTTATGAATGAACCCAGCATACTGTCAAATGTTTCTATGTAATCTATCCATGCTATAATTGAATTAATTCCCTTATAACGATTCTCTTATAGCTTAATTTATCAACAAATGATCCTTTGTTCCATATGCCTTTCTTTTGTTCTGTTGCCTTATTTGAAAGCTGACATGAGGAAGGTAACATGAGAAATGTGCTTATAAAAGTTTGTTACCCACCTTCTGTGTTGTTAAGCTCTAGTCTGACTATAACATCAACAGCAACCACCAGGTTGTTAGGAAACTGAAACTGCTTTAAAAGCTGTAATACTTTTCCTTCTTCCTCACTTCTTTTGAGTATGTGGCAGCGCAAACTATATTACAGCATTTAAGTCTGTTAGTAGATCAGGCATACACTTTGTTTTTGGTCTCTTCCTGTGAGGTAGTGCTGTCTGTTACGGAGTTCAAAGCTGCAAAGCACTTCATGCTCACAGATATACTTTCTTTTTCCTCTGTATCTCCTAGTACATTACAGCAACTAAAGCTCCATGTGTTGCAAAAAATGTATGGCAGCCCTGACAGCCTTTCAGTAAGCTCCACTGATGCAGAGGGATAAATCCCCAACTATGACAACAGTGGCCTAAGTTTGACTAGTATCCCAGGCACCTGCTGGAGCAGGTGTGAGGGAAGAGAAATGAAGACCCTTGGATTGCTTGTCTCTGGGTGATGGGAGGAAGCATATGATCTGAGCACACTATTCATTGGTAAAGCTGTCAGTGTGGACTGGTTATCACATAAGCACATTTTTTTTTACATGGGGGGGTGCTCATTTGAAATAGTCACATGTGGAAATGTAGATGTGCATTGCAAAAGCCCATTGCTTACCAACCTCTTGGTCATTGACCAATATATATGTATGGAGCTGCAACAGTTAAGTAAAAATCCCTGTTCCTCTACAAAGAAGATGAGTCCACTCCTGGGTCAGCTGATCCTCATTCATAGAGCCCAGGGAGAATGTTGATCGATGGGGTTTGATGGGGAGGGGGAGAGCTGATGGCCAGTGGAGGTATACAGCACATTACAGCTTTGAAAGCAGTCAAACACTTATGCTCCCATTCTTTCTGTCTCTCTGAAAGTAGTAGCACATATAGCAGGCAAAGCTCCATGTACCACAAATAATTATGATTGGGTATCTACAATCATAAGCAAATAGTTATATGTTCTTGAAATGTCAAGATTCACCTGTCTAGCTTTATTTATTTAGTCGCATTTGTTTACTGAGCCCATTTTCAATGCAGGCCTGGGGAGAAAAGCTCCATGAATAACAAGTCCATATATAATATACAAATAGTTAAAACAATGCCATGAGGACAATTTATAGTATATACAGCAAAGGTAACATATTTAACAATTAGATATATTACAGGCATAATAAAAACTTAACAATAGTAAAGAATAGCAAAGGTAAATAAAACAGACATTTCTGCTCTTGATGGAGAATTTCTTCTTGAAAATATAACAACTTGGTTATGATTACAGACCCAATTGTAATTTTCTACATTTGTTTGCATATATACCCAACACCTCTTTCCTGCAGACTCCACATAACAAACTCTGTGACCATAGTTTCTCTGTCATTGCTCCTAAACTATGGGAATCCCTATTTATATCCCTTAAAGACAACAGCTCTTATAACATATTCAGGAATGGCCTTAAACAGCACCTTCATCAAGTGGCCATTTGCAAATGCCATTACAACAACCCCCTCTCATAGCCACACCCCAAGCATCTACAACTCATACACTTCAGCTTTTCAGAAATAGTGCTGTTTGACAGTTCCATTTTTCCTTTTTATGCAATGCTTACTATTTCATATGGATAATTTATCAGTTGCTCTAAAGCAAGCCTCTTGGTTTATATAATCGTGTTAATGCAATGTAAAAAAAAAAAGTTTCTATAAATTAGCTCCAACCAGCTGGAACTTTCTTCCAAATAATGCAAGAAATCTTGCAGAAGAAAAAAAAAACGTAAAAAACAGATGCAAATGGAGAAATCCTGGTTAATAGCCTATTTACCTACACTCTCTTCTAATGTATAAAATATTAAAAACTCACTAAAATGACCTATTACTTTTTCAAACCTAATTTTGTAAATAGGTGAAAGAAATCAGAGTTATGTTGCCACGGATAGTTTATTGTAGTAACATTTAATATAATCACAGATGTCACAGCAGCATATTTAAGTAATATACAGCAGCATAATATATGAAATAACTGAAATCTTCGAAGCAGTTCAATAACCATACCTGAACAAGTCTTGTGCCAGACTTCAGCTGAACTCACTGTCCTAAACATGCACATTATATTACTTCAGACCAGTAACTCATCGTTATCTAGCATTTCATTCAAGTACACATCTTTCCCTTGAGAAAGGAATGTTTTGTAGCATTCCCTTGTGAACTATTATTTATGTACATCACATGCTTAGCCAACAAGATTATCTTTTCCTTTCTACTGAACTGTCATTCCCTGAACTGTATGCATAAATGAAATGCAAGCCTGAAACTATATTTTTAGGCCTATTCTACCACTTATTCTACCGTATGCTTAACAACTACTTTAAAGTAAAGACCCTCAGTCTAGCAATAGGTAAATATGTATAACATTCCAGATAACTACTACTATAAATTACTGTCCCCAAACTTATATAATAAACATTTTGACACCAAACACAAAGGAGCAAAGGTTCTTATTGATTATCAGTACATTGGCAAATATTCTTGCTGTGCTGACTGTTTCACAGAAGGTACAGCTGTATTAAGAAATTAACTTTCATCCAAAATACTGCCAGCACTATGGTACTGTGATATTCTAATAGTGATCTGTACAGAATAAGTATGTTCTGTATTCAAGAGTGCTTGTATCCTAAGTAGATCTTCTTCTTTTGGCTTTTCCCAGTTAGGGGTTGCCACAGTGGATCACCTGTCTGCTCATGATTGGCAGTGGAGTTTTATGGTGTCGAGTTGCCAGCCTGGCACCCAACCTTCCACAGAAGGCACACACATGCATGCACTCACACCTAGGGCCAATTTAGAGTGTCCAATCCACCTATAGTATGTCTTTGGGATGTGGGAGGAAACCGGAGCACCCAGAGGAAACCCATGCAACCACAGGGAAAACATGCAGATTCCACACAGAAGGCACCCCAGCTAAGGATCGAACCAGAGAACCTTGTGCTGTGGGGTGGCAATGCTAACCACTGCATCACTGCTGCCACCCTTGTATCCTAAGTAGATGCTATACTATATTTATGTAAGTACACTATTAAAGAAACAAACAACAAAAAAGTAAATTATTTTCTCCATTAATAATATAAATGTATACATTGAAATACTACTAATGCAGATGTTTGTATATTGTAGTAGTTTTGTGCAAACAACATTTCTGATCACTTTTTTTCCAGAATTTGAAGGTCTCACAAACAGTCATCTCAGAAATTGCTATGTTCGTACTGCCAACTAGTTCATGTCATGGTTGAAAAGTGCTCTTGCACCAGTCCAGCTACCTGGTTAACAAATTTACACAGAATAAATAAAATGTTTGATATTACTCATATTGTACATGTCTTATATATTTTGTTCAAGAAATACATGTTTACACTTACTCATGGTGTACAAATTTTGTTTTTGATGAGCTTGCATTCCTGGGCTGTATCCAGGACTGTCTGTAAGCTCCTGAGGCCCCAAGCCTTTATATGTTGGAGGGAAGCCTGCTAGCTTATCAGTAGGAGTGGTAAGCATTAGGTAACCTATCTACCACAAGGAGTGGTTTCTGGTCCAGAAATTGTAGTTATTGACCGTTTGGGCAATTTTTCCATCTCTCTCAACTTTCTGATTTAAAAGCCTGCATTTTCACTTGTTTCTTTCTTGTAGCTAGTCTAGTTCAGATACAGATTCTTAGTTTTAGCACTTGAATTTGCCTATTTGTGCTCAGCACTTGTTCAGAACTTGTTGTAAAAACTAAATAAGCTGCAAATGACTACAGCACTCAACCTTCCTCATTACCTAGAGGAAAACAGTTTTTGTACTTACTTTCCTCGCTTAGAGAAAAACAGCTCTTGTACTCACTTTCCTCACTTGTCTAGAGGAAAATAGTTTTTTTATTCAGGCATGTGCAAGGGTCAGCTTCCAGTGTTCTCTCCTGTCTATCTGATGAATCTGGGCATCTTGGGGCAATGTAGCAATTGTCTCATGTACACAGACAACCCTCTCCTCCTACCACCCAACATTACAATCTGTGAGAGATGCACTTATCTAGCCAAACTGGAGGTAAAGCTCTCTCCAACCAAGACTGAACTTGACAGTCAAGAGGAGAAGGTAGACACTTGCACCACACCACACTCATCACATAGTCCCACTAAACCTACACCACCAAAACCCACACATAGAAATACAAAAAACATTTGTGGAGGCTCTCAATAATGATCTGCTCAAGCAACAGAGACCTCCAAAGCAGAAACGCAAGAAACCTCCACCCCCCCAACACAACCCAAATGACACGTAGCCCACAGACTCAGTGTCCCACTCAATCACAGCCCATGAGGCAAAACAATCTACCCAACACACTAGTCATAGGTGACTCTATAGGCAGGCACACTGATGTCTCACTCACCAGGCTAAACAAGGAGAAGGTTACTGTCAGCTGCCTGTCGAGTGCCAGGATCTGCCACATAACCCACGCACTCAGGTCACTCCACAACAAGTACAAATATGACTCTGTCATTGTCCATGTTAGTGTGAATGACCTGAGATGTACCTACCTGAACTGCACAAAAAGAGACATGGAAGAGCTCTCTGATCTTGTAGTCCAGACAGGTATGACCCTAGCCCTGAGTAGCATCCTGCCATTGCCCAGAATGAAACTGCAGTACAAGGACAAAATGATTGACTTCAACAATTGGCTAAGCTTCTGGTGTCATTCTAAGGGGATCTAGTATCTGTCTGCCTGGGATGAAATGGTCGACAGACCACGATGCTTTGCCAGAGATGGCCTGCACCTGTCACCCTTGGGATTCTGGATACTGGCTAAGGCTCTTGCCGCCCCTGTAGTACCTTTTTTAGGCAAGGTTCAAATGACAAATTCACCACAACAGGAACAAGCAAGCAAAAACTGAGGGTAATGCTACTCAATGCTAGAAGTCTAAATCTTAAAATGCACTCCCTTGAGGCACTCCTTAAAATGGAAAACATCGATATCTGTGCAGTGACTGAGACTTGGTTCAAGGCTCCCGAGAGCACCCCTGCATTACCAGGGTATAACTCATACCACACTTTTCTGCCATCTAACCTGGGCTGGAACACCAAATCGGAGGTGTGTCCATATTCATTAAGGATATCCACAACTCCAGGCTAGTTGCTCAGCATAATGCAGCCGAGGTTATCCAAGTGCAACTAACTCTGGGCAAAACTGCAATCCAAATTGTAGCTTGCTACAGATCCCCCACCATACCCCAGGATTCCCACTCCTCTTTTCTTGATATACTGGAAAATATTAGAGTTCAACCAAACACCCTAATAATGGGTGATTTCAACTACACCACCATTAACTGGGAAAACTACTCATGTACCAACTCCTTCGTTCAACGCTTCCTGGAATTCATAAATTCTATTGCCCTGAATCATCTTATCCACACCCCCACCAGGGGCAAGAATATCCTAGACCTAGTCATTACCAACATGAGTGACCGGTGTTCCATACCTGAAGTCAACTCCTTGTTGGTCAGATCCGACCATAAGCTAATCACCCTAGATATCCACACCCCGCCCCCACCCCTCATTAAGGAAACCATGGTAAAAAATGTCTCTAAAGCTAACTTCATGCTTCTTAAGACAGAAGTGGCGAACTTCATGATACCCATACAGATGGACAATACAGTTACGATTGCTGAATCCTACACAAATGCACTCTATAAGCACTTACACGAGTGCATGGATCGTGCTATCCCAAACAGAACCAAGATGCTATCCTCCAAAAAAAGGAAGCCAATCTGGTGGTCCCCTGCTATAAACAAACTCTATCAACAGAAGGAAGAAACTTTTGCAAAAGAGAGTAAAATTCCATAAGTGGAGGAGCTCCCTGGTCAGCCTCAGTAAGAAGCTGAGATCCCTTATAAGATCCTCCAAAGTTAGCTACGAAAACAAAATCACCACTGATTCTAAGGACAGCCACAAAGCATTCTGTAGCTATGTCAAGAATCTCAATGGCAATACGCAGATCTGCTCTGAGTTACAGTATGGCACAAAAATTACTGAACCACCTGATATTGCCAACATCCTGGCAGATAGGTTCAGTGCTAACTTTACCCTCCCTCTCACCCCTTAAAGGGCCCATATCTATACAGGAAGAATGCAGAGTCCCTGTAATCACAACTACGCAGATAAAAGGTGCACTCTCTAAAGTCAAAAACACAGCATCCATGGGACCGGACAACATCCCAGGCTGCGTTTTACACAAACTTCCGAATGAACTGGCTCCCCACCTAAGCACCATGTCCATTCATAACCTTATGTCAGGCTTTGTGCTCACTGAATGGTGCACAGCAACAGTTATCCCAGTCCACAAAGAGGGAGCCACCACTGATCCCGGAAACTATCACCCTATTAGTCTGACGAGCCTGTTCTGTAACTCCATGGAACTTATCATCATGGAACTCATAAACAAAGACATTGATAACCTCCAAACTCTGGACCCCACCCAGTTTGGGTTTGTGAAAGGCAGATCATGCCTCCTGAACCTGATTGACTTCTTTAAGGCAGTCATCAAATCCATAGATGAGGGTAAGGTGGGTTCACACAGCCTATCTTGACCTCACCAAGGCTTTTGACACCATCCCCCATTCTAGAATTATAGCTAAAATCCCTACGTCACAAGATGGGTTGCCAACTGGCTCACTGACAGAACCCACACTGTAAAAGTTGCAGACTCCAAATCTGACTTCAAACCAGTGACAAGTGGAGTACCACAGGGTTCAGTCCAGAGACTTCTCCTGTTTGTTATCTACTTCTCTGAAGTACAGGCTAACACAGAAGGCCTTTGGCTAATGAAGTTCGCAGATGACTGCAAACTAGGAGCCATAGTCAATTCCCCAAATGATGTGGACATCCTACAGAAGGGCCTCACTGAGACAGATGCCTGGTGTCAGGGTCATGGCCTCAAGCTCAATGCCAAAAAGTGCACAGTCATCCCCTTTGGTAAAAATTCTGTACCCATGAACTACCACACAGGCGGCAGTCTACTTAATGCCAAATGTGTGATAAGAGACCTTGGAACCCAGGTGGACAGTAGTCTCTCCTTTGATAATCACATTGCCACAGTAGTCAGGAAATCCTTCTACGTGGCATACCTCATTACAAAAGGGTTCCCATCCAGGAAAAAAGAGGTCACTATTCACCTCTACTCGACACTCATTAGATCCATTATAGAGTACAACGCCCCTTTTGGTATGTACCTCACAAGACATCTGCAGCAGCTGGAAAGGCCACAGAAGTTCCTCACAAAGAGGATTATTGGCCTCAAAGAGATGCCCTACACTGACCGTCTCAAAAAACACCAGCTTTACTCCATAGCATATCGCCTACTCCGAAGTGATCTCTGCCTAACATATAAAGCTGTGTGAAACCCAGAGCTGTTGGACATGCTACACCTAAAGAAATCCCAATCTCTCCTAGCTACATGCACTAGGGACCTAAACCTTGTCACCACAATAAACAGGACATGCTGGAGGGATAGATTCCTGCCCCAGTGACTTCCCATACTCTGGAACAAGCTACCCATCTATGTCGAGCAAAGTTCCTCATTAGCACTCTTCAAGAAAAATTTTGATGAGTGGATGGGAAATAGGAAATACACCCTGGGGATCACTTCTGTGGCTCTGCTCGACGGGGGCACAGGAAAATAACTTTCTTTCATGGCATAAGCCAGGGAACCTTGTTGGCTAGGCTTACTTAGGCCCTTTGGTCGATAGCCTAGTACCTACCTATGAAGCTATGGATCAGTGCTCTATCCTGGTTAATAAATACAAAAAAAAAAAAAAAAAAAAGATGCCCATACACATAGAGATGCACTTGGGGCGGGGGGGGGGAGTCAGAAGCATTTAGAGCATAATGTTAAGCAATGTGGCATGAAGAGTGGCAATATTCAGGGAGGAGGTGAAATGTTAGTAACATGGCTGTAGTACAGACAAAATAACACAGTATTCATAGTATATAAATGACTGCATGATGTCATACAAACAAGTGTCATTGGGTATGGAAAGGAAACATGGCAGAGTGATTCAGAGTTATATAAAGCTGGCACAATGTGACGTGGCATTCATACATTCTGAATGCCAGGACTCTTTGATGTACAGGAACTAGATGTGTAGTAATACAATAGTGATAGCATCAGCTGTAGCTGACCAACAGATGTTAATGGCCACTTTCAAAGCTAGTGCCCCTCTGACGAGTGCCATCTCCCTCTGTGGAGCTATTCCTAATTTTAAAAATATCTAAGTATAATTCATGAATTTTCTTCAGCACATTTTATCTTATCTGGTTATGTATAAATATGTTATAAAACTTGAACACAATATCTTGAATGCAACCAGTTTAATCTTAGAATGGACAATCTGCTCTGTTTTCTTGCACTGCTGATGACTGATCTGGCCTACTTTCCATCATAGTTGCATCCATATGGCTTCCAGAGTTACACATTTTAAGCTCTAAGAACCTTTCATGTACATTGTAAGTTGTGGATCAAAATACAATTTCTGAATCTTTCTAGAATGATGCTCATTTTTTTCCCTTAAGACAGACCGCTTAGTAGATCATAAATCAGTAATAGTATTTCTTGGTCTGTATTGATCATTTTGCAAATTTAGCAAATACTCATTGTTTATTCATTATTTATCCTTTATAAGGAATTGAGTCTTTTCGGCAACTATTTATGCTTATGCTGCACAGCCAGAGTCAAGGCAAAGTCTATGAAATTAGTGACTTACATTACTCTTGGAATGCTTTGTGGTGTAAGAAATGATCAAATATGGAGCAGAGAAGCATACCTGACTTTTACTTGCGTTACGGTTGAATGTAGAGCCAGCTGAGAAAATTCAGTTATAAATATACATTTGAAAGAATTAACAAAGGAAATTGAAACATGCTAAATAAACTGTGGGCACAGTAACAAAAAAAAAACAAAAACAAAAAAAAGTAAAACTCAGACATAATACAGTAATACATCGCATCAATAATAGTGATGAGAAAGAGAGCCATGAGATAGACAGGAGGCATGCTACTAGGTTTGGCTACAAGTATGAGATGAAGAAGTGTTGAGGACTTTGGCAGTTTTTTTTTAGAAGCTGCAGTTACAAGAATCATTTCACAAAGCCGTGCAAAAGACAAAGTGTTCAAAGAATTTGCATGTTATAGAGCCAAAGTGAAAAATAATGACTTACTTCAGTGTTAGCCCCATCTATAAAAAATAACCACAAAAGCACTGTGTAGAGAAAAGCGATGCACCGGACAGCTCAGGAATAATATCAGTTTAATATAAAACGTCATGAGTAACACAAACACGTTTTTCGTCAGAAATTCAGACTTCCTCAGACAACTTACCTCATTTCTAGCACATAATTTATATCAACTGCAATAAAACAATGATGGGACTGCCAGCGACAGGAACAAGAGGCGTAGAAGGGAGATTGGTGCACCAGCCACTTCTAATGAGAATACATACCAATCGCTAGCATTGAATGACTGGCTGAAATGAAAGGTAGAATTCAAAGACTTCCTTTCTAAAGATGATGGACATGTTTTCACTTATGCTGTAAATTTATCTGTTTTAAATGACTTGCTTTTCAGATACAAAATATTGAACATTGACAACATGTATCTGAGGGAATGTTTATCTGAAAAACTTGTTCCAAAGGGGTTACGTGTTTTCAAGTTCCCCAACAATGTTACTGAGGGTACACCTTTTCATGCTTCTCTTTTACAGTTGTTTGATAGTTGGGGCTTTGATTTATTGAGGGCCATAATCAAACAAAATGAAGCTGAAATGGTAACTCTTATGGAACAAATAGACTCTGTTAATGCTAAGATTATTAATGATTTAATGTTTACTGTTACTGAGGAAAACAAAATATATTTTGATTTAAGGAAAAATTATTGATTTAAAATTTGACAGAATTTTGGAAAGAAAGAAAAAGAAGATAAATAGAGACATATATGAATATCAGCATCATTTACAGTACCCGAAACCTAGAGTCAGTTATAAATCTGTTCCTTATTTTGATTATGAGAAACAGGATATGCCTGTCAATCAGGACTCTTTTTCAGGGGCCGACAATTTGGACCCTTTAGGTTTTCCCCCCTTACGGAGATCAGAAAGGATCAAAAATCAAAGGGAGGGGAACTTCCATCAAAATGTATGGAGGGGGAGCGGCAGGAGATAATTTCTTTTTTAAATAAATCACTGGCTCCAATAGATGTAGGGCTTAATTACAGTTTTCAATTAATTGAGTTTGACTCTGATGAGAATAATGTGATTTGTACTTCTGATGAATATAAGAACTTCATTATTTTTAATTACAGAAATCTCAAGATAACTTCTGTATATTTTAGTCTACTCTCAAAAGGGCTCAATTTTGTACCTAGAACAAAATGTAATACCAGTAGACTTTTAATAGACTTGGAAGATGTTTTTGAGAAAAGTTAACTTTAGATTGTTGTTTGGTGAAAAAGAATCTGAAGACGTAATTTTGAATCCATTAAAAAGAAAAAGTACATGGAACCCCCCTGTTCATGCTCAATTGAGAAATTTTGAAACTGTGGTAGAGAAGGAATTAAGACTAGCTATTAAAAACAATAGATTTCCATCTAACCTTTCTAAATCTGAGTATGATTTATTATTAACTATTAAAGGAAATCCCACCCTAAGAGTTATGAAGCCAGATAAAGGGGGTGGGATTGTTTTCATGAACAATATTAGTTATGAAGCTAAAATGTTTAATCTTTTATTTGATGAGTTAAAGTATGAATCTTTTTCCAAAAATGAAATACATATTGGTTATAGGAAGATATTTTCCACCTTATATGATCTGGTCTTAGAAGGTTATATTGATATGGAGCTATTTGAATTTTTGAATATTGATAATCCCAGAATTCCCTCTATTTTCGGGATCCCTAAAGTTCACAAGCAGTTATTGGATCCACCATTAAGACCCATTGTTGCATCAGAAGGTTCAGTGACTTATACTCTAGCCAGATACATTGATGTTAAACTGAAAAGAATTATGATGAAAGGATGGTCCTTCCTCAAGGATTCTTGGGATTTATTATATTCTGTGAAGGACAATATATTTAATAATGATCTTATTCTGGTAACTATCGATGTAGTGGATTTGTTTGGTTCTATACCTCATGATAGGGGTCTTAATTGGTTTGAGGAAGCTATTAGGGTCTCTGGTGAACTGAATGATGATGAGATGTATATCTGTATGGTCATGATGAAATTAGTTTTAAAACATAATTATATTTTTTTTTTCAAGGGGAATTTTTTTAGACAAAAAAGTGGAGTTGCGATGGGGGCAAGATGTGCCCCCATCTTTGCCAATATGGTATTGAATACCTGGGAAAAGAATTTTATTTGTCAAAGCCCCTATAAAGATTGTTGGGTCCTTTATAAACGTTATTTGGACGACATCATGATACTTTGGAATGATTCTCCAGAGAAATTAGATGAATTTATCTCTTATATTAACAATACTACTGAATTTTTGAAGTTTACCTATGAAATGAGTTTAGATTCGATTAATTATTTGGATATCACTCTAATTAAAGATTTGAATCATTTTAAATCTAAGGTGTTTAGGAAGAAAACCTTTTCTAATAGCTACCTTCATTTCTCTAGTGGACATCCCATACACCAAAAAAAGAAGTATAGTGAAAGGTCAATTTGTAAGGATTTCAAGAATGACCTCCGATGACATAGATTTCATGGTTGAATGTGATTTTCTGACCCAGTTGTTTTTTGAGCGAGGGTACCCTTTAGAATTTATATTGAAAATAAAAAATGAAGTTCTGGACAAGAGGAATGACAGATTTTATCCTATTCTTGGTAAAGTTGATAAGTCCAGTGACATTCTTGAAACTATGAATTCAGCTGGACTTGAGAAGTCCTTTCCAAAAGATAGTAATAATTTTAACAGTGCTTTTATTACTGATTTTAGTGGAGATGCTTTGATTATTCAGAAGGTTCTGGTTAAAGAGTGGAACAATTTTATGGAAATTAGTGATCTTAATTTTGGAAAAACCGCTTTTAAAACTATTTTTAGAAGAGGACGTAACCTTAAAGACTGGTTGACCCCTTCACATGTAAGGAATAAGAAAACGAAGAAAGCTAATGGCACATTTCCTTGTAAAATGTGTCCTCAGTGTCCTTGGATGGCTGAACAAAGCAGTTTATATGTTGAGGCTAGGGGAAAAGAAATTTTTAGTAGATCACATAGTACATGTGACTCGTTTGGAGTTGTTTATATCGCCTCCTGTAAGATCTGCTTCAGCTTTTATGTAGGGAAGACGGAAAGGAGGATTAGGAGAAGAATATATGAACATTTGAACGACATAAAAAACAAAAAATGTACCAATGCTCTTTACAAACACACTTTATCCTGCCCTCTGGCAAAATATTCATTTTTTATTATTGAAGAGGTACAACAGGATGAAAGAGGTGGGCCATGGGAAACTCAGATAGAGTATCGTGAACTTTATTGGCAATTGGTTTTAGAAGCGAATAGGTCCCCAGGATTAAATGATTCTGTCTCCCTTACATCAGTCTTAAAAATGAGAGCGGCTAGACTTTAGGATTACATTTAGTTTTAGTTGTTTAACATCAATCAATTTAATGAGTAGTTAAAGTATTATTTAATCCAATAAGATATATATTGTACTATATAATTAATTAATTTATTTAAAATAACTAATATATATGTTTTTTATATTAATATAAATATTCATTAATTTTATTTATTTATTTTTATATATATTTAAAATTTAATATGGCTCATTTTACATAATTGGAGCTTGTATTATGATATTCGTTTTTTTAGCTTTTATATTCAGATAGCCTGATTTGGAGCAGTGATCTTGTCATTTATTGTGATGTGCTAATGTGATGTTTTATGAAGACCTCTAGAGGGTGCTGTTGTCTTTATTATATGAAATGGCTAGTGCGCTTATTCTGTTCATATACATTCATAACATTTCCTTATGTTTAAGAAATTATATGAAATTATTTAACTATTTAGTTTAGTGGATTTTAGACATTTTTTAATATGTATTAATATTGATTCATTCATTGTTTTCCTTTTGGGACACAAAAGTTTTATGTTCAATAAGCTGTATTTAATTAATATTTATGAGCAACTTTCCCGATTGGATGGTTTGAATTAATTGTTTTATTGCAGTTGATATAAATTATGTGCTAGAAATGAGGTTAGTTGTCTGATGAAGTCTGAATTTCTGGCGAAAAACGTGTTTGTGTTACTCGTGACGTTTTATATTAAACTGATATTATTCCTGAGCTGTCCGGTGCATCGCTTTTCTCTACACAGTGCTTTTGTGGTTATTAGTTGTGTTTGCACTGTTGGTTCCTTTGCTGTTTACCATCTATAAAAAAGCCTACTATGGGGACCAGATTCCAAAACACCTGCTCTCAGTGTAAATGGTCACTTACACTGACAGAAAGTCTTTTGGAATCAGGACCAAGATTTGCTTATGCTGTGATCTACATAATCTAAATAAAGCTTAGATCAATACCCATTGCCTGTAAGTGAGGAGCTTGTCTCAGCAATGCTGAATGCTAAGCTATTTCCGATATTAAAGGAAAATGAATGAGTCTGGCATATTACAGCAGATGAAAAAGCCTTCAAGCTGTATACATTTAATATGCCATTAGGATGATGACACAAATTCCAAAGATTTCTCTCTGGCATTTCAACAGCATATAAGGTATTTCAAATAGCTGGTATATTCTTGTAAGGAGCTGTAAAAATCTTCTTCTTCTTCTTCTTTCGGCTTTTCCCAGTTAGGGGTCGCCACAGCGGATCATCTGTCTGCTCATGATTGGCAGTGGAGTTTTACGGTGTCGAGTTGCCATCCCGGCGCCCAACCTTCCACAGAAGATGCACACACTCACACCTAGGGCCAATTTAGAGTATCCAGTCCACCTACTGCATGTCTTTGGGATGTGGGAGGAAACCGGAGCACCCGGAGGAAACCCACGCGACCACAGGGAGGACATGCAGACTCCGCACAGAAGGCACCCCAGCCGAGAATCGAAATGGAGAGCCTCTTGCTGTGAGGCGGCAACGCTAACCACTGCACCACTGTGGCCACCCTACTAATGAGAAATTGGTGTGATTATCAGACACAATAAGAATAGTACTTCCGCAGTGGTGCAGCAGTAGCGTTGTTGCCTCATAGCAAGAGGTTCTCCCGTTTGATTCTCGGCTTGGGTTGGGAGTGTCTTCTGTGTGGAGTCTGCATGTCCTCCCCATGGTCGAGTGGGCATTCAAAAGACATGCGTTGAATGGGTGTGCCTTTGTTGAAGGTTGGGCATCAGGCTGGCAACGCGACACCATAAAAACCAACTGCCAATCATTAGCGGACCGGAGTTCCGCTGTGGTGACCCCTAACCGGGAAAAGCTGAAAGACAAACAACAACATCAGACACAATAAGAATATAATGAGAGGTGTTATAGCTATTGAACAAACTGAGAAATCACACTTTTAAATGAAATAAGAGCAAATGTAAAATTAGAGTGAAAAATCTGAAATACATAGGCCACATGATGGCAATTTTCCACTTCCCATCTACATTCCTGGACTCCCAACATTTATCTTTACCCCCTCACTCTCTAGACTTCTTACCAACCCTTTCAACCATGCTCTCACTCTTCTTCTCCTGCTTATTTATTCTAAGACTTTCTACCTCTTATCATGGCCCTTTGACCAAAACTTTGCTATCGTCTACCCTGCTGTAGCTCCACAGTGATGTTCAAACATCTATCAGTTACTCCATTGCTCCCTCACTGTTCTCTAATTGCATAACTAACTTCCACAAAGTTCAAATCCTCCCACTCTCTTCTTATAAAATGACACCTAAGTACTCTACCTATTACCCTCTTGCTAACTCTAAGATATTTTTCCTCGTTAACTTGCTATGTTTTGGTGACATTCACCCTAATCATGGGCCACACACCAATTCTTCTACTCACAGCCATATTGACTACCCCAGCATCGCTTCATTTTCTACTCTATCCACCATTTCTCTCCCTGCTACTTCTTTAAACTCTGCTAACCACCCACCTTCCAAAAGCCTAACTATAATGTCTGATAATATACAAAGTATAACCAATAAAGTGAACATTCTTCACTCCCTGATCACTCAGTATACCCCCAACATTCTCAACCTCTCTGAAACATGGCTACAACCACATATCTCTGACTCAGAAGTTCTTCCCCTAGGCTATAATATTTTCCAACTTGATCATCACTCCGAAAAAGGGGGAGGTGTATCCACTCTATATCAGAACAACTCTCACTTCTCCCTCTTCCCACACCCCCTCCTAACTTTCACCCTGCAGAAATTCTTATAGTTAACTGTAAACATAACAATCACAAAAATCTCACTATTGTTGCCATCTACATTCCCCCTGGAAATAACATTCCTATCCTAGAGCAAATTCTCTCCTGGATCTCTGATAACATCACTTATGAGACCATTATCTTGGATGATGTTAATATTGACTGGACTACCATAAACTCCTCCTCTCCCTATAGCTGCATTAACCTGTATGGCTTCTCCCAACTCATCCCTTCTCCCACCTGATATAATAAACATACCAATGCTGGCACAATTCTTGATTTGATTCTCACTTCCAACCCAAACCTCTATCTCAATCCCTGTACTCTTCCTGATTCTCTCAGTGACCATCTTCCCACCCTAGTCCATAGACATTCTCCTCATCTCCATGGACTCCACCATTTTAAAGACTGTCACAAACTCTCCAACTTCAATCCTGCTACCTTTAACAATATGCTTTCCTCTTTCAACTTGTCGTTATACAACCTTGCTCTTGATAAGGCCATCTCCAAATTCAGTGACACGTTCCTTAATATTTTAAACTCTTTGGCCCCATTAGAAAAATTAGACTAAAATCTAACGTCTCACCTTGGCTATCACAGCCCACTCATAACCTTATGCTACAGAGAGAAAGAGCCTGGAAGATCTTGAAAAAAACTAATCTCCCAACCCATCTTCAAACTTATATAGAATTCGGGAACCGTATCAAAAAACACATTAACAATGATAAAAGACAATACTGACATAAACTACTAAATGATCCCCATTCTAACCCCAGATTATTTTGGAACAATATAAATAAGCTCCTTTATCTAGGTAAGCCTACTACACATAGTCCCTGTCCAAATAGCTGTGGGGTCAATACTGCTACTTTTCTAAACTCATTTTTCATCGACTTATCAAAAATCTTACTAGAAATAAAAATGCACATCTTCCTGCTACTGATCCCATTCCAACCCTCCACCTCTACCTTCTCTCTGGAGCCCACCCCCACTGCATATATCTGATCACTTCTCTCTAAACTTAAACCATGTTGTCCTACTGACAACCTACCCACTCAATTTCTCAGAATTGCTGCTAATGCCATTGCCTACCCCGTCTCCATACTTATCAATTGATCCATCCTTGAAAACACTGTACCCAACATATGGAAGAAATTTTATGTTGTTTCCCCTTCATAAAGGAGGAAACTCTACAGACCCCTCCAACTATTGCCCCATTGCTATATTATCCCCCACTCCAAAATAATTGAAAAATGCATACATAAACAACCCTTGAACACCTTTTTCAGGAAAATCTCCTAATGCCTACGCAACACAGTTTTTGTCCCCACCATAGTACTGCCACCACTCTCATAACTTTCACACAGACCATTGCCAATGCATATGATGAAAACAAAATAGTTTCTAGTCTCTTCTCAATTTATCCAAAGCTTACGACAGTCTCCCACAATCTGCTTCTATCTAAACTTAAAAACCTTAATCTCTCACAATCGACCATACTCTGGTTCACCAGCTACCTTTCTGATAGATTCCAGTCTGTCAGATGGTTATTAGGCTAATACAGCAGGTCTTTGGGTAATGAAGTTCGCAGATGACTGCAAACTAGGTGCCATAATAAAATCGCCTAATGATGTGGAGATTCTACAAAGGGGCCTCACTGAGACTGATGCTTGGTGTCAAAATCATGGCCTCAAGCTCAATGCCCAGAAGTGGATTCTCATCCCCTTTGGGAAAAACACTGTACCCATGAACTACCACATAGGCGGTAGCCTACTAAACACCAAAAGTGTGATAAGAGACCTTGGGACACAGGTGAACAGTAATCTCTCCTTTGATAATCACATCACCACAGTAGTCAGGAAATCCTTCTATGTGGCACACCTCATCATAAAGGGGTTTACCTCCAGAAAAAAAGAGGTCATTGTTCTTATCTACTCATCCCTCATCAGACCCATTATAGAGTACAACGCCCCATTTGGCATGTACCTCACAAGACATCTACAACAACTAGAAAGGCCACAGAAATACCTCACTAAGAGGCTTACCGGCTACAAACAGATGCCATAAACAGACTGTCTCAAAAAACTCCAGCTCTACTCCGTCGTTTATGTGACGCCCATGCCCTGGCCCAGCAATCAAGAAGCCTCAATTCTCACCACTAACACCAGTAAGGGGCGTCTCATATAGGAGGAAAGGATATCAAATACTCATAGTAAAGTGCAATTTCCCTTAAGAGCACACAGAGATCACAGTCAGTCCAGGGCTGGTCGCTCCCTTCCTCTCCAGGTCCCCAATAAGACTCCCCACTGGCACAGCTATAGGGTCCAGATCTCAGCCAGCTGGGCAAGCTAAAACCTCCAGCCCCCTCACTGTCCAACCAGTGCTTTGTGTCCCTGCCCCAAGTAGCTGACACACACACACACACACACACACACACACACACACACACACACACACACACACACACACACACACACACACTTTGAGATAAGAGTTTATACAACCACACAGACACTCCTGGGGAAGGCTGGCACATGTTCTCCATCTGTGCCCCTTTTACCCAGACTATATGGTAGAAATCACTGCCACCACCCAACTAATATTTATCAGCTACTCAAAGGCCCTTATAAGGGTGTCCAATTATTACTGTGCAATATTATTATCCAGTTGGTAAGTGTGACTAAACAGTCACGGCTTATTAGAGGGACTTGGTACAGGATCACTATAAATCTGCAATGTACTCTTAGAGCTTAACTTATCTCTACACAAAACAGCCACATTTAAAAGTTTTTAAAATATTTAATAATAAATAATAAAAACACAAGGCAATACTTTTTATTGCACAGTGCTAGTCAAGAGTTCAGAGATCACAGATAAATACTTAAAATAATTCACTAGTACAGTTCTGACATCACAGAAAAAACACTTCATCTAATCTTTCTAGTTTCTAGCTATTTCTAAGAGAAAGCACACTTCTAAAATAACTTACATAAAGCAGCAGGCAGAATGCTGATGGGTTGGATGGTCAAGACAAAAATGCTTAATGCCCTCTGATTCTCTCTATTTTTAAAATCACATTCCTGGTTCCCATTACATCATTCTTCATACTTCCCTGGGTTCCCAGGCTAACAGAAACTACATTTACATTCTTAGCATCTCCTTGTGTTATCTTGCAGCTGGTCAGGAAGCAGAACAATAAAAATACATTTGCATGTTTAAATCTAGCAATTTAACTCTTGGTTAAAACAATAGAAAGAATGTCTTCATCTAGACAGGATGGAGCTGACTTTAGATCAAAGGGTCACAACATGCTTTTACTTGGTCAGTAGAGAGCACTGTTGTGACATGTTTTGCAGTTCCACATCTAACAGCAATTATTTCCATTTAAGACAACAAGCCTGTGCCTTACATTAATATTTACAAATGATAGAATTATCTATAAAATTCTATCTTGGCTAGGCTTGCAGCCTTCACAGCTTATTGCCTACTCAGAGGCAACCTCTGCCTAACATACAAAACAATGTCAAACCCAGATCTGTTGGACATGCTACACTTAAAGAAACCCCGATCCCTCCGAGCCACATGCTCCAGGGATGTAAACCTTGCCACCACAATAAACAGAACATGTTGGAGGGATAGATTCCTGTTCCAGAGACTTCACATGCTCTGGAACAGACTACCCATTCATGTCAAGCAAAGCTCCTCATTAGCCCTCTTTAAGAAAAATCTCAACAATTGCATGGGAAATAGGAAATTCACCCTGGGGATCACTTTTGTGGCTCTGCTAGACAGGGGCGCAGGAAAGTAACTTTCTTGGGTGGCGAACGCCAGGGAACATTTTTGGCTATGCTTATATAGGCCCCAGGGCTGATAGTGAACCTATCAGCCTCCTTTCCTTTCCTTCCTGTTTTATACTGGCATACCCAAAGGTTCAATACTAGGGCCCCTCCTCTTTAACATCTTTACAAATACTCTTTACACAGCCTGTCCTCACTCCTCTCTTATCCAGTATGCTGATTCCACTATCATATCTTGTTCTGATAATCTTCCCTACTTTCTGTCCCTTACCCAAGACTCGTTTCTGTTTGTTGAAAAATGGCTAATCAGCAATGAACTCTTACTGAATCCTAAAAAAAACCCAAAACTTCTTGTCTTCCTCCCTAAATCTCTACATCATTGTAAAAACTCCTTCAAAGTCACATCTCTCAATAATACTACTATCTCAGTCAAAGCATACTAAACTCCTTGGTGTTATTATTGACAACCATGTTAAGTTCGACATCCATATTCTACAGGCCATCAAAAAAACACACCAAAAACTAGGCCTATTATATAGGAATAAAAAATACCTGACTAGGGACACTACACATTCTCTGGCACAAGCTTTTCTACTGCCTACTCTATTTTATGCTGCACCTATACTCGCTAATCTACAAACACACCTCATGGCCAAACTTGAATCCACCTACAATAAAATTGCTAGATTTGCTGCAAATCTTCCTTATCACTCTCACCACTGCAATGCTCTACAAAATTTTCAATGGCTAGAAGTTCAAAAACAACTCTTATTTCCACACACAACTCTACAACACTCACTCTACTCTAGCAAATCCCTCCCTCTGCCCTACTGTCTCTACCCTAATCTCTCCCTATACTCCCAAACGCTGTGTCTGCAGTGCAAACCAACATCTCCTGGAAGTCTATAAGCCCATAAAACAAATAGGTAAACTTCTGTATAGCCATTCAATTGCTAACTCCTGGAATAAACCCCCCCCCGACCCAAGAGCTACCACTAGCAGTTTCAGTTTCAAAAAATGCTAAAAGACTACATGCTTAAAATATGGTCTTGCCCCTGCCCCACTCCAATCTGACCTATTCCTCCTCATCCTTTCTTTCTCCTTTATCTCTGTTAATACTATGTTACTGGCAATCTACACCCTTATTTATTTTCTCTTTTCCTGTAGACAATCTTCCACAAAGTCAAAAACTATTTATTGTGAAATGTTACATACTTTTTCATAATTTAACTTGTTGCTAACCGCCAAGTGCTAACTGCTGTCCTAATCTCTGTGTATATGTAACTATTTAAGATTTTGTTTAGAAGTATGTTTACTGTTAGCATACCTTATGAATTCATTGTCATTCACTCTATATTTGTAGTTGTTTTGTTTTGTTTGTGTTTTGGAGCTTTTTTCCTCGAGCCTCTGCTGAAATAGGGCTTCTTGCCCAGTCAGACTAACCCGGTTAACAAATGTCAAATTGATAAATGAATAAATAAAAGAACTGAAACCAGACTTGGAAAAAGTTAAAAGTGGTGGAACAAATTCCAAAGCTAGAAGGCAGACATGCATCAATGAGGTCTCCAGGAATGATATACAAGTTTGTACATAATATATTTCAGGTATTTTTCCATGCCACTAAAATGGTTTGAGAAAATAGTACTATTGGTGGTGTGGAGAGTAGTTAACACCTACACTCCCCTGCCTGTATCCCCTCCTTCCCTGTCCGTCCTTTCTATTGAGACTGACTCCTTCACATTACCTGCTGACATGATTTTGTGCAACAGTATTATGTTCTGCCTAGTCTCTACTGGTCTCAGTTGAGAAACCCTCAAGTTCCTCTAGCCTCTGGTCATAACCCTTCCCGTCCATCCCATGGGACTGTTTGGTTAGCTTTCATCTGAATTACTTTATCATCCTAATATACTTTTATATAGCCTCTAGAATTGCATAAAATGTTGAAGATGTTTACAGACTAAGGTTATGTAGAGTGAAAGCAATTTTTGTTGCTGCGCACTAAAGGAAGAAAATACTGATAAAGCAGGCAAAAAGAAACAGGTGCAGACGAAACGCAAAAGTATTGCATGTAGACAAGGCAAGAGTAGGAACTGGGGAAAGTGGGATGGGAAGTTACCAAGTGTGTAATTAGTTTTGAGAGCAAGTCAAGGTTCACCTAAATTCTCAGTCTCTTGCCTTCAGATTTAGAGACAAATCCAGAAATAAGCAGGGCCACTTTTTAAAATATTAATATTGTTATCCTGAGAAGTTCACAGAGTAAGAGAATATAAATTAACATGCATTTGTACAGAACTGTAATTGTTTGTGTCTTTCGGCTTTTCCCGGTTAGGGGTCGCCACAGCGGAACTCCGTTCCGCTAATGATTGGCAGTAGATTTTTACGTACTGGCTTGCCGGGCCTAACGCACAACCTTCAACGAAGGAATGCCCATTCACGCATGTCGCTACACAGAAGACGCTCTAACTGAGACTCGAACGGGCAATATCTAACTGTGAGGCGACAACGCTACTGCAGCACCACCACGTACAGAACTCTAATACTTTTCATTATTTGTTGTTTAAGCCACCTTCTGTCCAAAAAAATCACCAGTTTTTAAAATGATTAGGAGAGAGACATAATATTTTGAGCAGCCAGTCAGTTTTGTCCAGTCAGTGTTAGGCTTGCAAGAGAACACTTGCAACAGAATGTTAAAATTATGCAAGTAATTATTGCAATGTAGAGTATGAAAACAATAAAAATAATTTACAAAAAAAAATGATCAAAGTCATTCTTTTTAAAACATGGGTTTTGGCACCATCATGTGGATTTTAGCTGAACTACAAGAAACTGCAGGCACTTGAATCCTTCATATCAGGAATAATTTACCAGTGGATAGTCACAATGGATAATTTATAGTAATTTTAATTTTTTTACAAAACTGGGCTGAGGATGGCAATTATTAGAGAAGCCAAAACCGTTTGCATGCAGTCCTATTAGTTTATACAAAGAGTAGAAAGGAGTATAGGCATATTAATAAGGTTTTGTCAACATCTCATGAACATTTATTATTATTTATTTATTTAACATTTGTTAACAGGGAAAGTCCGAGTGGACACAAGTCCTTTTTCAGAGGAGGCCCAAGGAGAAAAGCTCCACATAAAAATAAGCTAATACAACATAGATACAAGTAGAGTGTAATAAACACAGCAAAAACACAATTAAATATACAATATGGGACACGTAATTAAAACATAGTGCTAGATATTTATTTATTTATTTTACATTTGTTAACTGGGAAATTCCAACTGAACCAGGTCCATTTTCAGAGGAGGCCCGGGTAGAAAAGCTCCAGCATCAAGTTATACAAATACAGTACATCCAGCATAATACACAAAACAGGTTACATCATGTATGCTGAGCATAGTAATATAACAAGAAATTACTAAAAACACTCCAGGTAAAAGAAGATATAGAACATATAAAAGACAATGTCAGTTACAGTACATCCAGCATAATGCACAAAACATGTTTTATCATATATGCTGAGCATAGTAATATAACAAGAAATTAATAAAACACTCCAGGTAAAAGAAGATATAGAACATGGGTAAAAAGACAATGTCAGTTATATATTGGTTGTTTAAATAAAGAACTTGTACTGAGCAGGAGTGAAAGTGAGGAAATGAAGAAAGAATGATAATCTCAAATGTAAAATCCACGTATTTATTGCAGACAGAAATAAACGGATAAGCGCTTTCACTGTATTAGCTTCTTCAGATCCATATTATATATTGAAAGCACACAGATACAATTAAACAATTAACCTATCAAAAATTTGATCCAATACAAAATTCTATTTAAAGGCGTAACATATTGCAAAAAACTGGAGATGCACACTGCAGAAGTATAAATGCATAAAACAACTAAAACATATCATAAAATATATATGTAAATATACATAGAAAAAATCCCATATGTTAAAAAACATAAAAACTCTGAAGCATAAGGACATAACATAGGCATACTCATATTAAAAATAAATTACATATAATCACTTCACATGCTGGCGCTACCTCAGCCTAGGTTTAATAGATGCCCTTTCATTTAAACCTAATCCCCTATCAGCCCTCAATAGTGTTATCCAATCACTCTCTTTTCCTTCAGTGTATGTCCTAATATCACCGCCCCTCTGAGTTGGGGTGATAACTTCTAACACTCTAAACAGAAACTTATGGTCATGACCATGCATGACCACATGTTTGGCTAAAGCATTATGCAGCGTGCCTTTCCTGATGTGATAGTTGTGCTCCCTCATCTGGTCTCTAAGTGGGCGGATGGTCTTACCCACGTAGAAAGAGGAACACAACTGACACACTGCTAAGTAAACAACATGTACGGTCATACAATTCGCCTCCACTTTAGTATAGAAAACTCTTCGTAAATCAGGGTGAAAAAACTCCACATTGCTGTCTATAAAAGAGCAAAAATTACAATGACCACAAGGTCTAGAACATCCTGCCTTCATAAGATGTCTATCCGGTCTGGGATAACACAACAACCTTTTCAAATTGTTCTTATTCCTAAAAAGGAAACGTGGGGCTTCACCTACAATCTGCCTAAGGTCATCATCGACCCGCAGGACTCCCCAGAACTTACTATCTCCTTAATTTCAAATTGATCAGACAAAAAGTAGTAGAAAACTTAACACAGTGATCAATCTTTCTATCCCCAGTGGCACTGGGATAAGTAGGTCCAAAATAAGGGCTGGCTACAGTTAAACGTAGATTGTGTACTTACCCCCTTTCTATCAACCTCCTAGTCAAGCTGTCTAATTCATCAGTGAACCCTATATCCATAGGGTTTAACCTGGAGGCCCTAATTGCCTGTCCTCTCATAATATTCCTGAATATGAAAGGTGGATGCATGCTTGTTCTCATAAGTAACGAATTACAGTGACAGGCCTTACGAAATACCCCTGTATTAATGATGTCATTAGGTAACCTTTCAACAAACAAATCCAAAAACTCAATTCTATGCTCAGAGAAATGCATGGTAAACTTGAGGAAAGTAGTTAAATTATTCATCATCGTAAACATAGATTGTAATTGTGCTAATGTTCCTTTCCATAAAACAAAAAGGTCATCCACAAATCACCGATAAAATATTACATGCTCCATAAACAATGTTTTACTAAACAGCACATGTTTCTCCCAATGGGCTAAAAATATGTTGGCGTAGCTGTTCGCACAAGGTGTGCCCATAGCTACGCCATCACACTGCCTATAAATAACATTTTTGAACATAAATAAATTATTTTCAAGGACTAATTCTAAAAAGTGTGTTATCAAGTCAATCTTAACATCTGAGTAGCCACTATGTTCCCTTAAATATTCTGAGACATAAGTAAGTCCTATTCCATTCGGTATAACTGTGAAAAGTGACTGCACATCAAAGGTTACAAATATACAGTCAGCAACCGTTCCTTGTTGTTTAATACATTCATAGAGGTCAATTAAGAACTGCTTTGAGTCTCGTAGAACAAAGGTATTGTTATTCAGAACCTGCCTCAAATGCTTTTCTATGAAGACAGATAGATGCTCTGTTACCCACCCACGACCAGAGACAATTGATCTCATGGGTGGATCTTTAGGGTCTTTATGTATCTTGGGTAGCCCATGTATCACAGGGATAACAGGCGCCCGGATACAGAGATACTCATATAATTCCTTCCCTATTAAGTTGCTGTTTAAAATATCCAGGATTGTGAAGCCAACATACCTAATAGTGTTATTGACATCATCTACTGTAATCACTTCATAGAACTTATCACGCAGCATCATATCCATGGTAGCGTTATAATGCAAAATATCCATGACGACAATCCTGCCTCCCTTATCTGCTGGCCTTATAATGATGGTGGAATCATCTTGCAATTTCTTTAAGCTTAACCTCTCCTTATAAGTAAGGTTATCAGACCTCATGGATCTCCTATCTCTCCTACTGTTATAAAAGCTATATAGTTCATCTTCCGTCAACTTTAAAAAAGCTTCTACCATAGGGTGATTGGTGGGCACAAACTCACTCAGATTCTTAAAAGTGAACTCCCTATTATCTACTGATACATTACTGGGTCCCTTGAATAAATATTTTAACATAACATTTCTACAGAACAATCTAAGATCTGTAACTGTATCCGTCAGTGAAGCAGTATGGATCTGAAGAAGCTAATACAGTGAAAGCGCTTATCCGTTTATTTCTGTCTGCAATAAATACGTGGATTTTACATTTGGGATTATCATTCTTTCGTCATTTCCTCACTTTCACTCCTGCTCAGTACAAGTTCTTTATTTATACTTCTTCTTATATTTTTTCTGAGCAGGGGCGTTCACCTGTGAAGCAGCATCTTGTTTGACTTCTTTATATATTGGTTGTTGTTGTTGTTGTGTCTTTCAGCTTTTCCCAGTTAGGGGTCGCCACAGCGGAACTCTGGTCCACTAATGATTGGTAGTTGATTTTTACGTGCCGAGTTACCAGCCCTGATGCACAACCTTTAACGAAGGTATGCCCATTCACGCATGTCTCCACGCAGAAGATGCTCTAGCTGAGAATCGAACCGGACAGCGTCTTACTGTGAGGCAACAATGCTACCGCAGCACCACCACCACGGCCTTTATTATCAAGTAAGATTCTATAGTTAAAAGTACCCTTTCAGATGACCAAGTCTACAGGGGATCACAGATCCAGCATGTGATCAGAGAGGAGTTTGGGGAGTTAATAGTAGTATGGGTAGGGTTATGTGATACAAAGGCATAACCAGGTACTAAGAAGGTGCGATTTGAGGGAGTTTTTGAATATGGATGTGGAGGGGTCAGTGGACATGGATAGGGGAAGAGAGTTCCAATTTCTGGCAATGGTGTGGGAGTAGAGCGCTTTCCCTGCATTATTGTTAGCCTTGGTGATGGAGAGGACAGATTCTTCACTGGATCTTAAGTACCGGTTTGCAGTATAGACAGTAAGTAGGTTGGATAATGAAGGTTTTTTTTCAGGATATTTGAGAATATTGTAGGCTGTGCCCAGTTGGTGATAGTTAAGTAGCTGTGGTAGCTCAAGCCATTTTAGTTCTTTCTGTGCAGCACAGTGATGGGTTCTATAGGTTGAATTAGTAGCAAACGTGGCTATTTTATTGTAGCATGATTCTAGTTTGTCTAGGTCACATTGTCTGATTTGGGTAAAGATTGGTGCTGCGTACAATAGAGTTGAGAGGAGGTGGCTTTGTGCAAGAGTGACTCTTGCTTTTTGTGAGAGAAAGGACTTATGTCTATATAGGGAGCCTAGTATTTTGTGTACTAGTTTTATGGTATGTGAGATATGAACATCAAAGTGGAGATTATTATCTATTTCAATGCCCAGAAGTTTGGTGTGGTTAGAAGGGGAGATGGTGGTGCAGTCCTTAGATGTTATGGTAAAGGAGAGGCTTTTTTTTATCTATTAGGGGTAAATAGTAGCAGTTTTGTCTTTTTGGGATTTAGAATTAGTTGGATACCTGATATCCATTTTTCTACTGAGTTAAAGGTATCTTGAGTGAGTGTATGTAGGGTGGTGAGAGATGAGGCGGAGCAGATCAGGTTTGAATCATCCGCATATTGTATGAGTGTGGCATGTTGTGTAGAGCTATTGAGGTTATTTGTGAAAATAGAGAACAATAGCACATTTGTGTTTATATGTACAGTTAGTAAGACTGACTCTAAAATAGTATCAGCATTAGGAATATGCTGGATTAGTCAGGAGCCATACATGGACATATCCAGTTTTTGGATAGGTGAGTTTTCAGAAAAGCTTTAAATTGCGGTGAGGTTGTGGTGGATATTATACTAGGAGGTAAAGTATTTCAGATTTTAGCTATACAGTTGGAGAAGAGGGATTCTCCAGCCTGATTATTGGCAATGGAGACTTTTATCAGGTATTTATTATTTGATTGTAAAGTTCTGTTACTGGAGTATGGTTGTAGTAGATTTTGCAAGGCAGGTGTCTTTTCTTTATTGTAGAGTAATTTATGGGCCATGGTTAGTTGGATTTGAGGAAACTCTAGCCAGATGAGCTGCTTTAGTGATGTACAGTGATGAAACCTGGAGTTTGTGTTGGCTGCAAATTTTACAGTTTTGCTATAACGTTTCATGTTTTGTGAGGTCAGATTTCCTAAGGTTGGTGAAAATCAGTGATGCGTATGGAAGGGTTGAGATTAAATATGTTTGAGCTATGGTGGCTTTAGTGTTGTTTGTGAAGTAAAGTTTATTCCTATACAGAGTACCTAGTTTTTTGTGGACTTTTTTATGGTTTGAGATGTGTAGAAATCAAATCTCATGTTATTGTTTATTTCAGCACCTAACAGCTTCATATGGACAGTGGATGAAATTATGGTTTTATTGACAGATTAGATAGTGAAGGAGGAGGGGGCTGTTGTAGCTTTGCTAGGATGAAATAGCGTAAGTTTTGTTTTATTGGGGTTCAGGATGAGGTGGGAGTAAGTTAGCCAGCTTTTGATTGCGGGAAATGAGTTTTGGGTGAGCACTTGTAATTTCTGAATAGTAGGGACAGTGCAAATTACTGTGGAGTCATCGGTGTACTGAATTGGGGATGCCTGTGGGACTGAAGTGTGGAGGTTATTTGTGAATAATGAGAAAAGGAGGGGACCTAGTATGGAACCCTGGGGGACACCTATTTTGGTATGTAAAAGGGGTGATAGATATCCTTGCCATTGTACTGCTTGCTGGCGTCCAGTCAAATAGTCTTGGAACCAGTCAAGTGAAGAATGTTAAAAGTTTAGTGAAGAAAGGGTGGTAAGGAGTTTGCTGTGGGATACCATATTGAAGGCTTTTGATAGGTCTAAGAAAATAGAGGATACATATTTGTGATTGTTTCTGTATTGGTTTATTGTGTTGGTAAAAGATAACAGGGCAGTGGTTGTACTGTGGTTTGGATGAAAAACATGTGACTGAGTTAATAGGTTATTTGTTTGCAGGTAGTGCATAAGCTATGTGTGGACAATTTTCTCTAATATTTTGGACAGTGGGGATAAGATCGCAATAGGGCAGTAGTTGGCTAGGTCAGTACAATTGCCTCCTTTGAGGAATGGGATTATGTGGGAAGTTTTCCATAAGGTTGGGATTTTGTATTCCATTATGGATCTGTTTATAAGTATTGAAACTGGGTATGCTATTGCTTCGGCTGCTACTTTTAGATATTGGAGTGGTAAAATGTCTGCGGCTAGAGTAGTAGGTTTCAGTTTAGTAAACAGTTTTGTTATTGTTTTAGTTGAGACTGGCTGAATGGAGGTGTTTCAACTTTATTAGGATTTGGACTGTCTAGGATTGAGGAGGTTGCCTGTTTTCTGGATAGGACTGCTATTTATTCGGTAAAGTATTTATTAAATTGGGTAGCTATGTTATCTGTATTATTTGAGGTAGCGGGTTGTGGAGTAGTTGTTTTACCTGGTTGAAGTATGTTTTTTTATTGCTGACCAGAATTTTTGGGATTCTTATGGTGTTTAGTTTGGATATCAGTATAGTACTTTGTTTTATCTTGCCTGATTTGTTTCTTAGGTTTGTTTCTGAGCTTTTGGTACTTTTGCTTGGCGGTACTGGATTCAGTTTTGTTCCACTGCTTCCATGCTTTATCTCTTGCAACTAATAGAGACCTTGTTTCTTTTTTTAGTGATGGGGCGTAATTAGATTTTACATGTATGGTTCTGATAGGAGCGTGAGTGTTTAGAATACAGAGGAACCTTTTGAATGCACTACTGTTTATTTATACAAGGAGTAGAAATGAGTGTTGGCATTTTAACAAGCTTTCATTAGCATTTTATGAACAGAAATTTCTCCAGACAATTCAAGTTATCTCTTTTCAAATTAAAACAAAGAGTGAGAAGGTCACACTGAAAAAACAATCAGTAAAAACTAAATGAAAACTCCAGCCAAGCTAGAACTTCCAATGAGTGACCTCCTAAACCTCCTGTAACAGAGGCACATGGGATATATGCAGATGACCCTTATGAACATCAGGTGCTTCAGCTATATGGTGATTCTGATTGCCCATGACTTTTACATTTGAAGTCGTTTTAATGGACAATTCCAGGCCAATAAAGCCAAACCCCACTAGCTATGGATATGCATATTTCGGCCTTGTTATGACCTCGTCAGCATAGCACAAGCAGAGTGTATGACTAAGCACCTGATGTTCATAAGGGTCATTTACATATATCCCATGTGCCTCTGTTACAAGAGGTTTGGGAGGTCACTCATTGGAAGTTCTAGCTTGGCTGGAGTTTTCATTTAGTTTTTACTGATTGGTTTTTCAGTGTGACCTTCTCACTCTTTGTTTTAATTTGTTAGTTGGGATATTTTTCAGTCACCCTGATAATAATGGACATCAGCTGGGTATAACAACCCTGTGTTTCTTATTCTTAGTCAAATACTCTGCTTGCGCTATGCTGACGAGGTCATAACAAGGCCAAAATATGTATATCCATAGCTAGTGGGGTTTGGCTTTATTGGCCTGGAATTGTCCATTAAAACGTCTTCAAATGTAAAAGTCATGGGCAATCAGAATCACCATATAGCTGAAGCACCTGATGTTCATAAGGGCCATTTGTATATATCCCATGTGCCTCTGTTACAGGAGGTTTGGAGGTCACTCATTGGAAGTTCTAGCTTGGCTGGAGTTTTCATTTAGTTTTTACTGATTGTTTTTTCAGTGAGACCTTCTCACTCTTTGTTTTAATTTGTTAGTTGGGATATTTTGCAGTCACCCTATGATAATGGACATTACCTGGGTATAACAACCCTGTGTTTCTTATGCTTAGTCAAACACTCTGCTTGCGCTATGCTGACGAGGTCATAACAAGGCCGAAATATGCATATCCATAGCTAGTGGAGTTTGGATTTATTGGCCTGGAATTGTCCATTAAAAGGACTTCAAATGTAAAAGTCATGGGCAATCAGAATCGCCATATAGCTGAGTCACCTGATGTTCATAAGGGTCATTTGCATATATCCCATGTGCCTCTGTTACAAGAGGTTTGGGAGGTCACTCATTGGAAGTTCTAGCTTGGCTGGAGTTTTCATTTAGTTTTTAGTGATAGATTATCTCTTTTCAGGAAATACAAAGTCTACTTCAGACCATTCTGCTCAACCTCGTAGTAAAAGAAATCTGAACAATACCTAAAATAATGGGGGACAAAGGCTCCAAAATTGGGAAAGATTTTAAATATTGCTTTTATAAATTTAGAAAATTGCTAGAATAACAAGATTTGTTTTAATATATATTTTCTGAAGGATATGAAGTCTGAAACTTAAATATATGTAATTATTTAGTGACGTCAGCCCTCAGTGATTTTCCAGAAAACCACAGATTTTATGAGGAACAGACCAAAACTAAGAGGCAATAATCTGGGCAGTTGAGAAATATGTTTCAGTCTAGTTATACTTGATATTTAGGCATGTGCTAGGACATATTTACTTCTCCCAACATTTTGAAAATGTAGATTTCTGGGGATAACAACTTTATTTTACAGATCAATGCTCATCATCATAGCAGCTTCCATTATTTATACAAGACAGAGTATACAAGACAGAGTAGAATAATGGATTTGTTTTTTTTAAGCAATTAAGTAAGCATTCAGGGACAAACCCAAAACAGTGCACTGAATTACAGTGATAAAACCAAAAGAGGTCATGCAACAATAGCATAGTGTTACCACCTTTTCAAATGCCCACAGTGGGAGACTTTTTGCAGAAACTTCAGATTTTGCAGAACAAAGCATACCCACGACCAGTGCTAAGGACAAAACTTCACTTTTTTGTCAAAATAAAAGCTTCCACTTGTAGCATTTGAGTTTCTTATGCTATTTCTTACAATATTTAGGTGTTTCAGATACAAACTAACTGTTTTATGCAACTATTAAAGAAACTTGGCAAATATTTTTTGTCCTAAAATCTTAGGGCATTTATCATTTTTTTAGTTTTTTTTTTCCCGCAGGATACAAATACCCAAAGAGTCTTTCGCAGAGAGGGACAGGTGGTAACCCTACAATAGCATGGTGGGTTAAAAAAGTCTTAGTAATGAAATTAAAGCAAGTTGTGAAGTGATAGATTTATATAATGATTACAGGAGGGACTTTCTGGTATGACAAAACCTAAAATGGTCGCAAAATGATTGAAGAAAGCAGCTGCATCCTGGATCATATTTACTTTTCCCAACTATCCATTAATCAATACAGTCTCTTCACACCAACAGCTTGATGTCTAAGAGGAAATATTTGGCACTGGCTAACTACCGAACACAAGGTAACCATTTGAAATGTCAGAACTCACTAAAGCTAGTCCTGAAACATGGAGACCGAATGGCCGAAAGAGTTGACTTGTATATAACAAGTCCAAGATGCCATTTCCTGGACTATTCCCTTTGCTTTGAGTTATGTCAATGTCGGATTTGGTATATATATATATATATATATATATATATATATATATATATATATATATATATATATATATATAGTTATATATGTTTGGAGGATGTAGGAGGTCCAGGGGGGCTCCCTTCCTGCAAAAAGAATTTTCAGGAGAAGAGTGAGTTTTGAGATTCGCTCTTCTCAGAGTTTTCAGTTTTTTTTCCTGGCTTTTTGGCATTCAGTATTTCAAGTGCCGACATTTCAATAGGGATCTGAACATAGTCTAATAATAACTTACACTAAGCTTACTTAAATCTAAGAAACATACTTCCCTTTGGTGCTGAAAGATCAGAAGGCTGTGGGTTTTAGTCCCACCTTAGGTGATTGGATTAATTATTTCCAGTACTGACACTGTGGTGCAGCATAAGGGAGTGGGTGCACTGCACTCCTGAGTATGCTGTTCTTGAGATGAGATGTTAAACTGAGGTCTCATCTCCCTGAACTGGTGGCAGCTTGGGTGGATATAAAGGTGTCATGGCAGTTATAAAAAAGAGTAAGGGAAGTTCCCTAGTGCCTTTGCAAAATTTCACCCTAGGCTATATGAATTCCACCTTGGTTCTTCACTGAAAAGTGTCTGCTGGCCTAATGAGACTAACCTGGTCAAAAAGTGTAAAAAAAAAAAATTAAGTTAAATAAAAGTTGCTACGTATGCACCTACGACTACACTTCTCAGAAATAAACAGGATGTTTTTTCCTTCATTCCTATTGTCATTCTAGAAAGCTATTAGATCCTTAACTGACCACTTCACAAATTTACCATCAACAAACTCTTCTTCTTGCTGTTCCAACTCATTCTCTTCCCAAACCAACTTTGCTAAGGAATGTAAACAATACCCACAAAGTGTCTTAGACATAATTACAAATTAAACACAGTCCCCTTCACATAATAACCCAGGTGCTAATATGTTAGGAGCACCAAGGAAATACGCCTTATAGGTTCATAGGAATATACTCGGCTAATGGCCATATAGGCCTTTTAAATATAGCTATGTATTCCAAACATGTCTGACAAGTTTAGGGACCGTAAGATTATTCTAAGGGGTACATGTAGGCTGCAACTTGGGTGGTCAGGCATTTACAGGCTGTAGATAAAAACCCAACTTCTATTTCAAAGAAATTTCAGCCACTCAAAGTAGTAAAGGTCTCTTGAATAAAATGGACAAGAAATTTAGGGTAAAGTATAATAAACTACACCCTGCCTTTGTGAAGATATCTGCTCCCCAAATATGTAAACCAGAAGCACTCATCTTCAGTGTCTCTGTCACTACTGTATTATTCTAGATCCATTCAAAAATGCACCAATCATGCCATTTCCCAAAATATTCTCTGCATATTCCCCAGTGATTAAGACTAATAGATAACCTGTGTTCACTATCAATATAATCAAACAGGTTATAGCAAGTTGACTGACCACGTCAACAAAAATGGCCTTATGTGTGATGCTCAGCACAGGTTCCAGAAAGGTGTTGATATACTAACTGCTTAATACGTGGCAACAGGTAAACATTTACTAGGATGAATGATGGCCTTCTCACAGCTGTGATATTTATAGAACAAGCCCAAGCCTTTGAGAGAGCTAATCACTCCATCTTACTAATCATGATGAAGAAGTTTATCTTTGGGCCAAATATTTATTTATTCATTCATTCATTAACATAATTATGTATGTATGTGATTACTTATTTATTTGCAGTCATGATATAGACCAAAGTAACATGGCATGCTTACATTTAAACAATAAATACAAGTGGCAACACGTTGAAGACCATAGACTGAAGCAGTAACATTTGCTAACAGTAAGAGCTTTGGTTAATGTGCTGACAGACTAAATAAAGAATACATTGATAGGATGAAATTCCATAATATTAGAGAGCTATAACAACACTTTAACTGACCATAACTAAAATGCATAGCAATGGATGAAACAATATTATAGTCACTATACATATAATACAAAATCAGTATAACTTCAGAACAGGGTTATGACAATATCTTGTCACAAATACAATACTGTGGTTTAGAAAGCTTTCAAATCATACTTTCTAAATAAAGATATATCCAAGTTCGGTATTGTCCCCTGTCTGTAAATGACATCACCATTAACCTCCATTCTGTAAATATAACTATAAACTTATGAAATCCTGCTATTTAAAACCCATACTTCTCTGAAATACAACAGTCTGTGCAATCAGATGTTAATTCTTTCTGGATGTGGACCTGCAATAGCAATCAAATGTTAATTCCTTCTGGATGTGGACCTGCAATAGCAAATTTTCAGTTAATTCTAACAAATCCAGCATTATAGTATTTGCCTCCATGCAAAGGCTAACCAAACCTCTATCCCTTAAACTCATCGACCCTTGCTTACATTGAATTCTAGCAGCCATTCAACAAAGAATTCTGGGATCTTTCTTTACTTTGCCTTATTACTTAAAATCTATACAGAAGCAGTAGGAAACAGGACATTATCTCAGCTGAAGGTTTGTAAAATGCTTTGTATTTGATAGTTCCTGTAGCATGTTACGTCTTGGCAAGGAATGTGCTCGCACCTAAGTGGAACATGGTCTTTAAGCCTTAGCATTCTCTTATGAAACATTGAAAATAAAATCTGCAAAATTGAACTATTTACTGAAAACTGCAAACATCACTGTATGCTATTTGACAAGTTCCACTGGAAACCAGAGCACAAGCATAGCTACTTTCCTGCTGAATAACCTAATTTACAAAATGATTAAACTTCATTTCTGCCCACCCCTAAGCAGCAAGCTGACTATTAAAGAAACCTTATATTCTCTCATAAATAACAACAGTGGTGTCATTGCTAAGGAGACATCAGCACTGACTGTTCTCTAAATATCACTATGTACTTTGATGGCATCCCTATGTTTAAAACTCGCACTTCTGAACTACCCTATGTATATATATGGGATCCGGACACATGCTCGACTAGTATATGTCTGAATCACAAAACATCGAACACACATACACGAAAGCGCTTAACATCGACAAGCACTTCTGTGTGTGTGTGCCTGTTTCGTAGATCGGACTACAGTGCGGGTAAGGGAAAATTCCCTTTTCCCCACTGTAGTGCGATGTCTGAGTGAGAATAATAAAGTAAGGGGGGTGCAGGGGGGGTGAAGCCCCCCTGCAGAAACGAAGATTTTTTTTTTTGAACTACACATACACGGAAGCGCTTTTCGATGTTAAGCGCTTTTGTGTATGTGTGTTCGATGTTTTGTGATTTGGACATATGCTAGTCGAGCATGTGTCCTAGACCCATATATATATATATATATATATATATATAATATATATATAATATGTAGGGGGTGCTTGCCTCTTTAGAAAAACCTAGATTTTTGTTGTTCAGTGTAGTTCGACATTCTGACACTTTGATCATATGGTCTCAGCTATATGACATTTGACATTATGGTATGTCAATGTTATAACATAGATTTGTTTTTTTATACACATGTATACAGGCACTTTGGAAAATGTTAGCTTCATGTTGCATCAAGTATAAATATTATGTACATCCTTTGTAAATAATGTCATATTCTCTTGATTATGACTGTTACCAGATTCCTATGACAAGTGTTCAAGTCTATCTGCAAAAATGATGTGATTGTCATTAGTAAATATGCTATTTTACAATGTCAGTGCTGTTTGTACTTATTTTTGCTCTACATAAGAGCCTAGGTTATGGCTGAAAAAGGTCAAGTGGCTAGTCCACATATCCAGCTAACAAAAATAAACAAAAAATACAAACCATAAATAAATTAATTAGCATACAAACAAATAAGACACAGCAGTAATAAAAGCAAAATGAACACATCATGATGTATAGAAAAGGCAAGCCATTTTATAACTGTTTTAAGTAGAGGAACAACACTGTGATATTGGTTAGACTGAGATTGAAATTACACAGAAATATTAATTGGTACCTATTAAAACAGGTAAGGAAATAATCTGTTTCTCTTTTGCATATGAGGGATGCAATTAAGTCATAAATGTAAGGGCTTTGGTTGTCTGGGTCTGTATTAAGGAAGGGTGAGAAAGAAAGGAAAGGTGGGATGAGAGGAAAAGTTAAGACTGAATATGCAACAATAGTGGAGTTCAGTTGTCAAAGCAGTAAACACTACAATAAACATCCAAACGAAAAATTCCAAAAGAAACCCAAACCTCACAAAGAAGGACCACTCTAGGATGAATTGTTAATAATATTTAATAACACTTCTGGTACCTTGGCATTTCGCCTTCTCAGGAAATACTACAATAATGCAACCCCATCCTTATATACAAACACCAGGTACCAATTAATCAAACCTCCCCCGAAGCAAACAGGGGAAATTTTAAGAGGGAACTCAATAGACTTGAGTGTAGGATGATTATTAATTACCACACATTATTTCCTAATGGCATGAATTTAGACAATAATTTAAATATTTAAATCATAGGGTTATTATTTATTTAATGAATGTATTAATATTTGCACATATTTAAAGTTGCTATAGGATAGTATGTGTTTAAAGGTGGAATTGATATATTTTTAATGATTGTTTAATTGATTAATTGGTATCTGGTGTTTGTATATAAGGATGGGGTTGTATTGTTGTAGTATTCCCTGAGAAGACAAAATGCTGAGGTACTAGAAGTGTTATTAAATATTATTAACAATTCATCCTGGAGTGGTCCTCCTTTGTGGGGTTTGTGTTTCTTTTAGAAAGCAGTAAACAGTCTAGGAAGTCATTCATGTCTTGAAACCTAACAAAAAAATTAGCAACTGAGATGTTATTTGTATTTAAAAAATATTTATATAACGGATAGTGTATAACATCAGAGTTTCCGGGTATCCAGTTGAATGCACATAGTGTTAGTAATTGTATTTCAACAAAAATAAAATACTAAATACTGCAAGCACTGACATTGAAATTCCAAAGCTGAACTGTGCAGCACTCATAATAATGCTTATTATACACCGGTATATATATTCATAGGATTCATTGGAATTTCAAGGCAACTTACTCTCATGACCATTAAACCCTTGACAGTACCCACCCTTAGGCTTGTCCCCTTTCTCTAGGAAGGCTAGGCCAGTCAAGCTTGGGGCAAATTTGTGGTTGCCAATCCAATCATCTCTGTCCCATATGAAGGATGGTAGTGTATCCCACTGCTAATTTGCAGAGGCAGTTTGATCCACAGGTGGGAAATGTGTTCCTTGATTAATCTGCCTCTTCACTGCACTTTATCTGTTGGTGAAGGTTTAGGTTCCTGGTTCTAGTATTTGTGGAGCTATTAGACTTATTGAGATACAAGAAATCAAGGACACCTGGTTCTTCTAATGACACAGAAGGCATGGCATAGATTTCTCCTCAAGCAGTCTATAAAATACAGTGAATAAAGGGACAGTGCTTCCAGTTGCTTGGGGTCTTTAAGCTCATGATTTTCTTAGGTAGGAACCTCTGGGTCTTTCAGGTTGTTTGATATGTCTAGTGAAGTACATCCCAATGGGGGCATTATGCTTAATAATTAGCCTAATCAACCCTGAATATAAGGGAACAATGACTTCTTTAGATCTGGATGATATTCTCTTTAGAATTAACTGTGCTAAGTAGAAGAATTTTCTGACTATTGTTTTTACATGATGATTAAAATGGAGGGACTTATCAACTCGTGATTCAATGTCCCTGATAACATTTTCATTTTGAAGTGGGCTATTGTCTATACAGTATGCTAAAGTGTGGGGTTGTCTGTGTAACAATGTTGCACTTCATTGCATTTAATGTGAGCCCATTTTCAGTACACCAGTTATTTATGTTTGTAAGTTCTTGCTGAAGTGTAAGTTCTTGCTGAAGTATAAGTTAAGTGTAACAGAGAAGGACTTGACAATAACTTTGTTTACATGTATTAAAAACAGAGGATAAATACAGCAGAAAAGAACTAATCTGAAGAGGTGACCTTCAGCCCTTCAGCACCCTACCCGTTTACTTATTTATTCTAATTCAGGCACTGAGTTATCACAGAGAATGAAAAAAATAGTTTTTTGTTCATAAAATGGCTTACCCTAACTCTGAAGGTGCATACACTTATAGTTAACAAATGATTAGGAATCAAGGGAGGCTTGGGAGGCATGCGGCCCCTTCCTACAAAACAGTAAACCATTTTATAAGTATCATTTTACTTGTGGTAGCATTCTGTTTGTAGTACATATACTGTTGCTGTTTTGGGTAGGCCATTTTAAGTTACACCTCTTTAAAAAATATAACTACTTTAATAAAGCATACATGGGTATCAGCTTCACGTTTTATGCTTGTGTGCCATTACTTTTACAAAATAAATAATTGTGATATTACAAGAATCAAGTAATACTAATTCTACCCAACTTATTTCAGCACTTCTCCTTTTGCTGATTTGATATTAACCCATCTCTATATTCAAACGTTCCCTTTTTGAGATATACATTTCGCTGTCATGTGATTCATTGGGATAATGCAGAACTAGACATCACTCTACACTTTAGTTACAGAAACTGAGGAACATGCACTTTACTTATGGCATTCTTTCCCCATAGATATCATCAAAGGGGAAATAAGTAGGCTTAAAATGGCCCACAAGGGCAGCTACCCTAGTATTTACTTATGAACCTATTGAAAGATGAACTGAGTTAAAATAAGGTAGCTGAGAATTTAATATTTACTGAACAGCGATTGCATCCTTTTACCAAGTTCTTCAGGAACAGGTTAATGAAACAGTATCACTTCAAATGGTAGGACAGGTGATCCGCTGTGGTGACCCATAACCAGGAAAAGCCGAAAGAAGAAGAAGAAGAAGATCACTTCAAATGGTACATCTGGGCTTGTATTCTATCATAAAAGGCAAAAGCATAGCTTAACTGCTGATCACTTTAGGGAGAGTTTCAGTGTTGTGAATATTAGATAGTTGTATGATTATGTAAAAATTACTTTTGTAGAAGCTTTGAGAATAGTAAGTTGGCCTATGATTTTTTTCCTGATTGCTGGGATAGTACAACAGGTTTGTGTGAGATAAGATTAAGGTGCAGGTAGAACTAACATACAGCCACTTATTTAGACATTCCTGATTTATTTGCCTTTGCATGAGACCAACTGATTGGCGAGATGAGGAGAATGGGGAAACGGTGGTTAAGATTATTTAATGGTTGGGGGGGGGGTAATATGGCCTTGGGATATACACATGACTTGCTATAGTATAAGGATCACAAAGATACAAGATTCATACTCAAAATGTATTTGTTGTACACTGACTAACAACAGTTTACCAAGTGTGGAGGTAGTTTTGAGAAGGGAATTATACCCCACAGCGTGTTAAAAAGACACTTGGGAAATTTTTACTTATATTTGTTGCTATGTGCACTTTGAACTTATAACCTCTAACATGAGGTAGTGTTAAGCAATAATGTAAAGATCCCAGAAGGTATTGTTGATGAGTGGGCAGTGAGCCATAATGTGCTAAGAAGTGCTAATGTTAGCATACATGGGTAATTTTCACCATGTGATAACTTTGTCTGAGAAGGCAGCCACGTGTGGAATTTTATACTGATATCCAACACCACCTTAAGTTAAAATATGAATTAATTCAGAAACTTTGTTGTAAATCACATTTAGAAGAGATGGTCTATGATAGTGGCTGATTTCTCAGATAGTCAATTGCTTCATCAATGAGGAAGTATCTGTCAATGATTAGTTTACTGTAGACCATGCAGGAACAGTTCAGTAAATGTGGGGATGCTTTTAAGGAAGTAGTAATAATTACAGTCAGCAGGGTTGAAGAGAAGCTTGACTTGTATTTGCTGATATTTAGGAGAGGAATTCAGTGTTTTGGGAGCTATGATAATGTTCAGTAGTGCTGTTAAGAGAGGAGGGTGATATCTGAAATGTGGACTATGGGGGACCAGCTCTATAGATCAGAGGGATGTACCCTATCTGACCCAGAAGATCAATGTTTGAATAGCAGGACCATTCACTTGAGGAGGTGGCTGGAGAGTATGAATGGATTTAGCAGCAAGTTTCCCCACTCCTTTTTTAGGGTTGATGTATGTGTATTTTTCAGCACCAGGGTATGCTCTAATGGATGACAGAGAATGATGCTCCTGCTTAGCATAATATAACAGTTTTGGGAAGGATTGGCAAAAATTCAGTGGATGCATATGGAGAATATAGTGAGGCATGCAGATGGCATCATGGCATGCTTGCCTTTATTGGTATAGGGCAGTCCTCTCTGTTCATATCCTCTTGCATTAGTAAAAATAAAAATTCTCTCTCAGCAGCTATATGATATCTTCTTCTCCAACACTGACCTTCTTTGAAAGAAGAATGGTCCATTGGCCAAGAAGTGGTGGGGGGCAGTGGTAGAGACAAGTATCCCCAAAATTATATGGATAAACAAATAAATAAAAAAACAGGCAAGCAGACAAATCATGGTCAGTGAGGACTATGATCATGCTATTTAAGTGTTGAACTTAATGCCTTAGTGTGATGAGTTTTACAAGGTCAGGGGGATTTGACTGTTCTTACTGTGTGATTATTCTGTCTGGCATGACAGTCTGAGGTTGCTGTTATCCCCCTGCTCCCCCCCAACACACACAGGCTATTACATTTGAAGGAATTAAAATGGGTGTAACCAGGATAAAAAGGCCAGTTAAATAGTGAGGCTCTAGGAGAGAGTGTACAAGGGGGTGATACTGAGGGTAAGTAAGTGAAATTGGTGGTAATTAGTGAGGGCAAGAAGGATTCATCAGTTCCATGTATAACGGAGTCTCCAGGGGAATCATGAACTGATTATCTAATTAAAAGAGTAAATAGTGAATGTGGTGTGGTTCTAAAATAATGTGTCATCTGTTAAAGGGAAGGGTAGAAACTGAAAGAAAATAGTATTCTGTCTCCATTTAAACTGTTGTTAGTATGATTATTAGCTTGAATAAAAGCTGCAAGAATGATATGAAATAGAGGATTGATTTAGAAATAATATAAAATGCTGGAAAATAAGAAGTAGTAAGTGTGCTGGCATACCTTAAAATTTGGCATCCCTGCAAAGAAGTATGTTATTGAGAAACAAAGTCTGTAAAAATAACTGTGCAGATGGCAGCTGGAAGGACATCAACGAAGTAAAGAGATGTAACATCAAGTTTCAGATAGTGCTGGAACACCACGTTATAGATAATGCAAGACTGAGTTTCCATGGATCATCAAACTACAAAGAACCAAGGAAAAGGGAACAAAGGACAAAGAAAGAACTGTTATAAAAAATATCAGACCTTCTGGTATAAATGTGACTGTACAAACAAGCTTTGGGTATTTGCCATAGAGAGCTGACAGCATCTGTGTTACATGCTTGTAGATCCGAAAAGAAAAATGTGATAGTAAAGCGTATTATCTGAAACAGTTATCTGCGTGTATTTATTGTACTCAGTACAATACAGTAATAAGACTAGTTGATTACAATAAATAGTTAAATGAACTGTGGTATGCATGCATGCAAATACAAGTAACACCAAGAAACAAACAGGAAGACGTCATAAAAATTTTCAATGGCGAGTCACAGTTGACGGACCAAATGGTTTCTTATTGTGACAACTACAGCTTCTTTTTTATTTTATTCAGTTAGTACGTTTTGTTCCAGTGCAAATGTTTGCCTCCTTCTTCTGTACAGTATCCAGTAGTAGAACAGTGCATCTCTGCAAATTCCACAGGTCCTGCACATTTACACAGTTGAATCTGCCAACTGTGTTTGACCTCCTCTTTAGAGAATCAACGAGGGACTTTCCATACTTTCTCGACGGAAGATTTGACCACCTTCCACACAGAAACTGGTAATTCTATTTTTGTTTCTCATTCTACAGCATGGATGCCATAAAATGTAAGAGTACCTTTCAGGTAGACAGTAATAATAGTACATGTATGGTTAGGATTTAAAGATTGGTATAAACATAACTGTAGCACATGTAGTACTTTACTAGGTAAAGTTCATGTCAATGCTTTATGTACGTTTGACTGGTGTCTTAAATAGCAACATCATTTGAATGACAGTAAACGTTTATTGTGCAAGTTCTGTGTGCAATGTCATAAAAGTAATGGTGAACAACTAGATGCATTATGTCCTGTCACCACATGTAAAATTTTAATTTTAGAGGTACAATATCAGTCAAGTCAGTTATTTAGAAAATCTTCTGTACATCTTGCTAGTCAAAAGTGGCATAAAACCACTGCACATTACAAAACAGATAAAAACAGAGACGAAGTTCATGGTGAACTGACAAAAAAGATTTAATAAACTTCTAAGACACAGCTTTAAATTCAGCAGAACAGAATACTGACAAATATAATCTGGTTAGTAAACAGAGCAACAGCAGTTAACTACGCAAATAAATAATTTATGACGTACTATTCTACATTTAGAAAATGGTTAAGCGTACACAGCACAGACTTTCATTCAGTTAAAGCAAGGCACTTAAATGGAGATTTTAAAACCATTTCATATAACAAAACAGTTCTAGAGCATAGAAATCAAATGAGAGTAGTTAAATGCAGAAAAGACATGATGTCACAAGACTGACATGCATGTATTTTATTTTCACCTAAAGTGCAGCAAAAGGCAGACAACAGCAAATGTAATCATGTAAATATATGTTTTAAGCATGTGTTAGTTAAGTCAATTGTTTCTTACAATATTTTGTAATCATATCATAGCATAAAAAATAGCAAAGACTCCAGCAAAAACAGTATTCAAAAGCAATATTATGCATAGTTAGGCAAATTACAAATGTTTATTATAATTCTAAGAGTTTTACAACTGCATTTTAATATCAAGTTGCAAGTATATTAACAAATGACTAAAGGTACAAGTAAGTGCTAAAGGAGTTAAATGTTGCATAACATAAAATGTTACCGGCACTGAAATTTATAAGGTCAAGGAAACAAGACAGGTTGTCAGGCCAAATGGCTTATGTTTTTCTAAAACATTATTATTAAGTATTCACATACAGCATTAAGCAAAAAGCACAAAAGTCTAATCCAGTTTAGTAATTGTAATAAGATGTCACAATTGTGCATACATGTCATTAATAATCTGTTTGCAAGTAAATACTACACTGAGTGCAGTCAGTACATGGGCTATGGTATGCAATTAAAATAAATTATACAGGTCCCTTTACAAAAAGGGAGGGCACAAATAGCTAGTAGTAACAGTAAAAGTATTTTCAAAATGAGTAAAAGCGATTCCTACTACAACTTTGACAGTATAGGCAACAGCAAAAGCTTTATAAAAATGTTTTCTGTTTTTGAAAATGGCCAAAAAAATAATCAAATCAAAAAGCAAATGTGTAAGACCAAAGTGGTAGTCTAGGTAACATCCAAAAGGCAAGCATACATTCAATTCTCACAGCATAAAGCATAAACAATACTGCAATAAAATGATGTATACTACAGGGGGAAGGGCATGCTTTCAATTTTACACTAACTATATAAACAGTACTGCAAAAGGTATGTAATTAGCAGGCTTCAGTTTAATGCTAGGTTTGAAAATTGGACTGAGTGTGCATTACAGCCATGTATATATAAATGCAAAAACAATCTGTACAAGCAAGTGTATTCTGTACAGTATATAGTAAATGGTTTATCTATGTAAATAGAGTAACAAGTCAAAGCTTGACATTTGTGACATTTTTTTTTAAAAAACAAGATTGCAATGCCTTTGCAATAAAATCCTCAAGCATTGTCAATAAATTCAATGTAAAAAATGTAGGAGGCACCAGACCAAGGCAGGTGAAGATAAAGTTCAGTTTTAATCCACAGAGAAAGTACAAACAATGGTGAGCGCTTTCGTAGCAAGAGCTACTTCATCAGACAGTTAAAATCATTACTCACTCATATTTAAAAGTTACAAACAGCCAATCAGAATCAAAGTTAAATTAAGACAATACTATTAAGTTGTAAATTAACAATAATATAATAGACATACTTAAAGTGCCAAGTCTAGTCTGTAGTCCTAGAATAAACCTATAAAATATATTTAAAATATATTTAAAATTACATTTAAAATTTTTATCTGCACAATGGCTTATGAGTAAGTACAGGTTTAATAGAAACGTTGTAATTTAGGCCCCTGCCTATATTAGCCCGCATCCTAATGATCCATTCAAGTTCCTTATTTTCTGCCAGGTTCTTTATAGGGCCACCTCTACAACCTATTTTGACTTTAACTACTACCATGAATTTAAATGTGTGTGTCGTATTTGATGCCATCACGTGTCTTGCTAGGGCATTAGTCTCTGCCCTCCTATATTTATCATAAACATGGTCCCTGTTCCTATCACGAACCTCCGTGTGGTCATACCTATATAAAATAAGCAACATACATTACAGTGAGCTAAATATACAATATTTGTGGTATTACAGTTAGCTGATAGTTTAAAGTAAACAGTCTTCCTCGTATCTGGGTGTTCGAAACATCCTTTCTCATCAATATATTTACTCTAATTGCAGGAATTACAGGGAAAGGTTCCATGATTGTGTGTTATGGATTCAGTATTCAACTCATGGCCATATCTAGATCCACATAAAAGCCTCTTAATGGATTTCTTGTTTTTATATGCATATCTGGGGTTATCTCCTGCCAGTGTTTTAACCTTTTCATTTGATCGGAGTATATTCCAATTTCTGGAATAAATCTCCTGTAACAGCCTAATGTTACTTGCATACGTAACTGAAATCCTCAAGGGGTTTGTTTTTGCAGTTTTATGTTCATAAACCTGATTTGGACTGGAGAAATAAGGTTTCTCTATGCTATTCCTGATGGAGTGTGTATTAGAGGTGATGGACCTAATTTCCTTTTTCTTATACCCTCTCTCATGAAATCTCCCTTCTAGTTGGTGCAGTTCACTTACAAATTTCTCATCTTTGGCTGTTAATCTAGATGTTCTTAGTACTTGCCCTTTTATCACATTTCTGAACACATGCTGGGGATGCATACTCTGTCTATGTACATAAGTGTTTCTACAACATTCTTTACAAAAAATTTCAGTATAGAATTCACCTGTGCTTGCCCTAGTAATAGTGACATCTAGAAATTCAACACATTTATTTGAACTATGAGCTGTAAACCTCAAAAAATGTGTGATATTATTTATATCCCTCAGGAAGTGTTCTAGGGTCGATGCACCTCCGTCTCATAACAGGAAGAGGTCATCTACAAACCTTCGATAAAAGATTATTTTCTCAGACCATACTCCTGCAAGAATATTTAGTGATTCCCATTTATCCATAACCAGTTTGGCGTAGCTATTAGCACAAGAAGTGCCCATAGCCATGCCACCTTTTTGTCTGTAAATGTTATGTTCAAACATAAACACATTATTCTCCTATTTGGTTTCCACCAAAACGCAGAGGAGATCTACCATTCTAGGTTCATACATTCCGTCTTCCTTTAAATACTGATGTAAAAACTCCAGACCTACCATATTAGGTATTACAGTAAAAAGAGATTGCACATCCAAGGTGACCATTAAGCAGTCCATTGTTGGTTTAAAACTATTAGTGAATGCATGTAGCTCTACTAAGAATTGTTTAGTGTCTCTAAAGATAGAGTTGTTCCTTGCCAATACAGGTTTCAGGTGGTGTTCTACATATATTGATAGTGGCTCTGTACACCACCCCTGTCCTGCCACTATCAGTCTCATGGGTGGATTAAGGGCATGCTTATGTATCTTGGGTAATCCTTGCATCACTGGTATGATAGGATCATTCACAATGAAATAGTTGTATAGGTCCATAATAATCTGACCACATTGCATACATTCAAACAGATCATTGCGCATTCTGCAAATGTATTTCCCAATTTTAACATGGTCTATCTTTTCATGCACTCCTTCATCACTTAACATACTGTACATCACATCCCTATAGAAAACATAATCCATAACCAACAATGGTCCCCCTTTGTCAGCTGGCCTAAAACAAATATTATTGTCCTTATGTAAAACCTCAAGTGCTTCCCTTTCATCTTTCCCCATATTAACAAAGCATTTAGTGCATTTCTTACTATCATACATGGAATATATCTCGTTGATACATGCTTTTTCAAATGTTTCAATTGCACCTATAGTGATGGGCATATAACCACTAGCCTTCTTGAACAAATTAAAGTCCTTATCACTTACATTAACATTTTGAAACTGCATTTTCAACATTAAATTTCTAGTGAAAGTCTTTAGTTCAATTATGTTTTCAGTTAGCGTCATACGACTGGCCAGTATAAAACTCATACCTTTACTTAGAACAGTCTCTTCCACTTCATTCAATTTACGGCTAGAAATATTCCATATCAAAGTCCGTTTTTGGTTTGCCACATTTTCTTTATTGTCAGAGCAGTCTCTTCTTCCATGGAGGCCTTCCTCTTCAGGTGCCCTCTCCCCTGGTTCTGCTGGTAAAAAGTTGGTGTGCGTATAGGGTACGGTAGACTTATACATTCTAAATCCTCACTGGGTTGGTTAACTCCATTGCTGTTTGCAGACTGAGCAGTTTCTTTTTTGCATGCTCCGGTCCCAGCAGGGGGTGTGGTTTCAGTATGTAAGTCAGTTAACCTAGAATGGCCAATCTGACTGGTAAAAGTAACTTCCTGACTTCCCATCCCTTGTGCTGCATTATTATTTAAGGTGGTATTACTAGTATTGACAGACGAATCAGTTATTACATTTTTCATAGGACGCCCATTCATGTGCAAATGTAAATTGTTATTGTATTCTTCTCTTGGCCAGGAGAAGACCCGACCAGTAGCAAAATCATTGGTATCCCTCTGAATTTTCTTTTTCTTGTAATTCAGCAGTTGAGTTTCATAGGCATTGACTGTCTCAATGATGTGTTCGACCTTAATATCCACTAATGCTGAAGGGTATTTCTCATAGAGTTCTGTTTGCTGCTTCTCTATGCTATCTGCCAGTTGATCTTCCTCTGGTTTAAACAAACCGGATAAGTAGCTTCATGTAATTATAACTGGTATCTAAGTTAATTTGTTGCCACTGTGCAAGCAAATCCTTATATACATTGCCATATGTTGTCATGTTTAAAACCCTTAGGCCACGAGGCATGATGCGTTGATTTAAACATGCCTCAAAGTGAAACCTCTGTAGTCGTAATCTCACTAGCTTACGTGTGTCATTCTCCAGTTTATGCAAGTCTTTTCTCAATAGGTGTAAGTCTTGTACACTATTAGATTCTGCTGTTGAAGGTGCTGCTGTAGGAATAAAAGTTAAAAGTGGATTCTCCTTCTCCTTGAATAAAGAGCACAAATTACTTTGCGCCATCTTGTCATAGCTGTTCAGCTTCGGTAGTTGATCCAGTATAGGTACCTCAATTGTACCTTCTGCCATGACCTAACACCACACTGAAAAGTATCAATATAGAAGGAAAAGCAACACTGTGGTGTAGGCAAACTGGTCCTCCAAAAAGACAAGTATCAAATGTAAAAAATATAGGAGGCACCAGACCAAGGCAGGTGAAGATAAAGTTCAGTTTTAATCCACAGACAAAGTACAAATAATGGTGAGCGCTTTCGTAGCAAGAGCTACTTCATCAGACAGCTAAAGTCATTACTCACTCATATTTAAAAGTTACAAACAGCCAGTCAGAATCAAAGTTCAATTAAGACAATACTATTAAGTTGCAAATTAGCAACAATATAATAGACATACTTAAAGTGCCAAGTCTAGTCTCTAGTCCTAGAATAAACCTATAAAATATATTTAAAATATATTTAAAATTACATTTAAATGTTTTATCTGCACAATGGTTTATGAGTAAGACAAAGTTTCTATTAAACCTGTATTTATGTATATATTTCGAAGAATGTTGTTTATAAAGCATGTCTTTTTAAATTTTAAATTTCAATATGATGTCATAATTGTTTCTGTTGAACCATAGGCCAGAAGGGTTTGAATTTACTATTTATGGTTGGCAGTTAATGGTTTTTACTTGAAGTCTGATGAAACATTATGATAACGTGAAAGCGCTCACTGTCTTTATAATTAATTGAATTAAAAGTTCATTTTAAAGGATTATCTGCTTTGGTGTTGCCTTTTTCAGCTACTTTTGGATTTTTCTAGATATGGCCATGAGTTGAGTACTGAATCCATAACACACACTCATGGAACCTTTCCCTGTAATTCCTGCAATTATTGTAAATATATTGATGAGAAAGGATGTTTTGAACACCCAGATACGAGGAAGACTGTTTACTTTAAACTATCAGCTAACTATCAGATAATATTGTATATTTAGCTCACTGTAATGTATGTTGCTCATTTTATATAGGTATGACGACATGGAGGTTTCGTGATAGGATCAGGGAGCATGTTTGTGATATATATAAGAGGGCAGAGACTAATGCCCTAGCAAGACACGTGATGGCATCAGATACGACACACACATTTAAATTCATGGTAGTAGAGAAAGTCAAAATAGGTTGTAGAGGTGGCCCTATAAAGAACCTGGTAGAAAATAAGGAACTTGAATGGATCATTAGGATGCGGGCTAATATAGGCAGGGGCCTAAATGACAAAGTTTCTGTTAAACTTGTACTTACTCATAAACCATTGCGCATATAAAAATTTTAATGTAATTTTAAATATATTTTAAATATATTTTATAGGTTTATTCTAGGACTACAGGCTAGACTTGGCACTTTAAGTATGTCTATTATATTATTGTTAATTTGCAACTAAATAGTATTGTCTTAATTGAACTTTGATTCTGATTGGCTGTTTGTAACTTTTAAATATGAGTGAGTAATGATTTTAACTGTCGGATGAAGTAGCTCTTGCTACGAAAGCACTCACCATTGTTTGTACTTTGTCTGTGGATTAAAACTGAACTTTATCTTCACCTGCCTTGGTCTGGTGCCTCCTATATTTTTTACATTGGATACTAGTCTTTTTGGAGGACCAGTTTGCCTACAACACAGTGTTGCTTTTCCTTCTATATTGTCAATAAATTACCGTATAGAACATCACTGTATAGAGTCATATTCAAATGAATCCAGTTCTAATAGTAATGGTTGTCATCATTGTATTGACAATATAAAACTGTGTTAACCTGCTGTATTAAAAGAAAACTAAAGGTTTTGTTTCCCAATGTGTTTCTAGTTAATAGCAATATATCTTGACTAAAAAGTACATACTAATGTAGACAGATTGGATTTAAAATAAAACAGAGGGAATGTATACAGTGATAAATGTTTAAAAATGTATAAATGCATGTGCACATCTATTTGCTAGTTAGATGCATATACACTTCCCTTTTTATAATATATGTAAAAATAATATAGCTAGTTAAATACATGTATTTCTGTTTGTTAGCATACATATATTCTGGTACAGCTTGAGACAAGCTGAATGTTCAGTGTCTGGAACATGCTTCAAAGACTATAGATAAAAATGCAGCTGCGAGACAAGGCATGCAGCATTCAACACAGACATCTGCATTTCATTTGCATCATTCTGAACATCAAAATAGAGGGAATTACAATATTTCACATATAAAACTTAGTTAAAAATGCTGCACAAAATAAAACACGACAATTTCAGTTGTAGAAAGCATACAGGATGTACATTGGGGATGATAACATTTAACACAAATATAACAGCATGATTAGCTGAACAAGGTCAGGCATACATAAAAGTAGAGAAAGAATCAAAGACTGACATAAACATTTCAGTAAACAGCTCTGTCTCTATTAGATGCTGTACATTATCTCAAAAATGTAACAGTTCTGACAAGGGGAGACATCATGCAAAAATGTCACAGTGTGTAGACAATAACACAAAAATAAGAATAAACTCAACAGGGGAAGAAAAGGGTATGATTTCTACCAATACTCTATTTATTTGTATACACAGTAATACAAAAAAAGACCATGGGTTAAAATACTTACCATTTTGGGTAACAGGGCAGTACTTCATACATATCAAATGGTAAAAATACCACCCACTTGTATTATGATAGGACAATAATACCAAAAAAAAAACAATATTGCATTTCAATATTACATTTCCAAGTTTTAAAGATACCAAATGCAGATTTAAAAGAGCTTGGTATAAAAACTAGTAAAACAAGATATCTCACAGATTGTACATTTACAAGCACAAGGGAAGTAAGTCATTACAAGTATCTTTGATAGACAGGTTACAATTTAGTACTAATGTATCTAAATTTGTAAATTGAACAAAATGTTGTATAAATAAACAATATTGCCTTAAAATTTCAAAATGTTTATTAAAGTGGCACCACAGTTTGTATGTGTGGTTTCAAATAACCCAGTGTTAACAGTAAAAGACAAAAACAAAAGCTGACACTGCCCATAATTGGTGGGACATATTCACAAAATAGTCATCATCTGTGAGCAAATTGCTAAACTGGTTAATACATCCTGTGTTAGTAGTTTTAAGGGTCATAATAATAATAATAATGACAGCTTAAAATTGTTTTATATGCTGCAGGTTACAAAGAGTTGCAATAACTCAACAAGTTATGATGGTAAATATGAGCAAAGTGGTAAATGCTGTAAATAGCAATGCTAATGAAACAAATGCAGTATTTTCTTTAACTGAAGTTTAGTCTGTTCCTCAAAAAAATAAATAAATAAAAAATAAGGGGGACCTGAAAGAAAATAGTATTCTGTCTCCATTTAAACTGTTGTTAGTATGATTATTAACTTAAATAAAAAGCTGCAAGAATTATATGAAATAGAGGGTTGATTTAGAAATAATATAAAATGCTGAAAAATAAGAAGTAGTAAGTGTGCTGGCAGAGTTTAAAATTTGGCATCCATCTAAAGAAGTATGTTATTGAGAAACAAAGTCTGTAAAAATAACTGCGCAGATGGCAGCTGGAAGGGCATCAACGAAGTAAGGAGGTGTAACATCAAGTTTCAGATAGTGGTGGAACACCACGTTATAGATAATGCAAGACTGAGTTTCCATGGATCATCAAACTACAAAGAACCAAGGACAAGGGAACAAAGGACAAAAAAAGAACTGTTATAAAAAATATCAGACCTTCTGGTATAAATGTGACTGTATAACCAAGCTTTGGGTATTTGCCATAGAGAGCTGACAGCATCTGTGTTAAATGCTTGTAGATCTGAAAAGAAAAATGTGATAGTAAAGCGTATTATCTGAAACAGTTATCTTTGTGTGTTTATTGTACTCAGTACAATACAGTAATAAGACTAGTTGATTACAATAAATAGTTAAATGAACTATGGTATGCATGCATGTAAATGCAAGTAACACCAAGAAACAAACAGGAAGACATCATAACATTTTTCAGAAACTGGTAACTGATATCACTGGTAGCAGAATAACCAAAAGGGGTGACTGATGGCACTACAAAGATGGTGGGGATTTATCTGCCTATAAAGAAAGAGACTGTGATTAAGCATCTGAATGCCATAGTACATAAATGAAAAAAGTGTAGCAATGTTTTTTTCTGATTCTTTGAGTAGTACTAGAGGGAGGAGAAAGAACTGTATGTTAGGGAAGAGTAAAAGAGGAGCAGATACAGGGTACTATGATCGTTATGAGAATTATAAGGAGGTGGTAAGGGGTCTAGGGTCTGCAGGAGAATAAAGGTGAATGAAGATGGGACTTATAAGTTCAAGATCTGAGCAGAGGAAATGGTGGGTATTGAGGGGTTGAATGGGGCTAAGTTATGATGGAAATTTTGACTGATGTGAGAGAAGTTCTTTCATGGGTGCCTCCCTCCAATTTTGAGACTGTTTAAGTTAGCAAGCTACCTCCACTGCTTCAAAGCCCATTGACCCACCCTGCCTGGAACTACCTGCGGTCACGTCCCTTCGTGGGTGCCTCTCTCCAATTTTGAAACTGTTTAAGTATGTCCTGTTTAATCTGAAAAAGGTTTTACCTGCTACCTGTACTGTACTGTTGCTCCAATGGTGGTTATCTCCCTTGCACATCTGTGGACCGCTCTCTGCTTTTTTCCTCCTTCCTATCCTGCTCTCCCACTCTTCATGCCTTTCTCCAACTATTTTCTGCTCTCTGAAAGTACTCTTGTTTGCTGGACCCCCTCTGCTCAATGTCGGTCTCTCCTACTCTGAAGTATCCCTACTTCACCTACCTATCCTTTCTGACCATCTCTAGTTACTATATTTTTGTTCCTTTGCCTCCAATTCCTACAGATCTTATCAGTCATTCTCTCTCCAGGTTCTGCTGGCCACCCTCCTACCTCTCCTGCTCACATATCTCACAAACTTACCTGCTTTAACAGATTGTTTTCTGAGGTTTTCTCTGTGGGTGTACTGTTCCTCTGGTGATCCTCTGCTTGGCCTTTACTTTCTTTGGCTTTCTCAGCCTGTTCCTGTTAGCTGCCTGTTGTTTTTTTCTACCTCCTATCCTGCTGCCCCCCCATGTATTTCTCTTCCTGCTACTACTACTGATTCCATCCATTTTCTAGCTTGGATTCATCCCTGTTTCTTTTCCTTTCCCTAATATGATGTTTACGTAAGTTACCCATACCCTTTTGCGCCCATTTAAGCTTATGCGCGGTTCTCCCATGCCCTCTTTGCTCTCTCTCCACCTTTCAGTAAGTGGTCCTGTAGTGTGCTGTGGTCATCTTTAGGTGAGCCTTCTGTAAGTTTTACAGTTGGATTTGTGTTCTTTACTATTTGCTGAATGGAACGGTAGTATATGCCTTTATGTTGAAGAACTGAAAGCTGCAATTTTTGCTTAGTTGCATTTTAGGCTGTTGTTGTCTACTGTTTTGTGTTCAATCACTGGAGCTACCTGGTGACCATACTGCTAATTATGAGCTGTGGTTTCCATGCACGTGTGTAATCAGCTCAGTCATTGTTTAATTCATTTTGTGGGCTATCTCACATGTGCCAGTCTGAACATTCTTCTGTTTCTTAGTTTATTTGAGCATCTGGTGACCCAGTTTGCCCGACATTGTTCACTACTGTCTGTGCACTCATGTTAATGTTGACTCAGTTGTGTAATTCCATACCAGAGGCCGTTCCTTAGGCTCAGGTCTGCATTTCATCCAATTAACTAGTTTTTTGTTCCACTGTGCTAGTCAGCATTCACACTGCCTGAATTTGCCTGCGGATGACCATGCACTTGTTTTAAGTACTTTGGCTGTTGTTAATGCTCTTCTGGAGCCATGTCCCATGTGTCAGAATGAGTGCTAACTAGTTGAATGTCCCCAACAGACAGTGTTTCTGATCCTTGTGTTTTCTTATCTCCTTGTTTTAGCTAGCAACTACCTAAACAAGCATTTAAGCTGTACTTTTCAGTGTGCATTATCCTAAACCTTATATTTGTTTGTTATAGTTCTAGTGTTTTCCTTCTACACTTTTGCACTAGAAAGCCAGCCAGCTGCATTTTGCATTTTCCTGTAGACCTAACTGATTTTCTGATGCTGATCTAAACGTAGTAATACCAGATATATATCCTACATGAACCTGCAGTTAGGAATCTGAATTGCTTGTGCGTTATGAAGGTTTTAACTGCTGGCTAACTCTGTATAGCATTTTGAACAGTTGAATGCTCATAATCTGTTGACTAAACCTGCTGTATTGAATAAAATATCCTACACCGTATCCATCCACATGAATTCAAGCAGTGTATATCCATAATGCTCTAGCTGTGTAGTTGTTGTAAACTTAGGCTATTGTTTGTTTTCTCTGCATACTTATTTTACTTTCTTTTCTTTTACACATAACAAATTGCCTTATTGTGAATCATACTACTGTTTTATTGCATTGTCTCCCCTCTATTTCTCCCTAAACTCTGTACCTCCTACATCTCCTTACTCATCTCCACTCATTATTTTCAACCCTCAAACTCAAACCTGCACTCCCCTCCCTTCACCCAAACCACCGAAAGGTCCCCCGCATGCATTTGCTGTCTCTTATCTCACCTGCAACCACCTCTCTCATACTCCACAATACAGTACATTCTACAGCCCCCTCTATTTCCACTAATTACTAGCCTAGTCTTATTTCTCTCAGTAAGATTACTCTTCTCCCTAATCCCTTTATCTCTCTTTTTTCTTCTTTTTTTATGTTAGCAAGCTACCTCTACTGCTTCAAAGCCCATTGACCCACCCTGCCTGGAACTGGCTGCGGTCAAGTCCCTTGTGGGTGCCTCCCTCCAATTTTGAGACTGCTTAAATAAGTCCTGCTGAAAAAGGTTTTAGTTGCTACCTGTACTGTACTGTTGCTCCCATGGTGGCTGTCTCCCTTGCACATCTGTGGACTGCTCTCTGCTTTTTTTCTCCTTCCTATCCTGCTCTCCCACTCTTTCTCCCTTCCTCCAACTATTTTCTGCTCTCTGAAAGCACTCTTGTTTGCTGGACCCCCTATGCTCACTGTCTGCCTCTCTTACTCTGAAGTATCCCTACCTCACCTACCTATCCTTTCTGTCCGTCTCCAGTTACTATATTTCTATTCCTTTGCCTCCAATTCCTACAGATATGATCAGTCATTCTCTCTCCGAGTTCTGCTGGTCCCCCTCCTGCCTCTCTTGTTTACATATCTCACAAACTTACCTGCCTTAGCAGATTGTTTTTCTGAGGTTTTCTTCATGGGTGTAGCCCCGCTCTGCTTCTCTACCCTACCCCTATTCCCACCTACTCCATTACAATTTTCTTTATACCAACCACTTCCTCCCCTTCCTCTCTCATCATCCACTCATTACCAACTTCCTGCCAATAACCACTCGCACCCCAGCATCTGTCATACTTAATCTACATCACTTCCTACCCTTAACTATTATACCCACCCTACAACCACTCTATCCACATTCTCATATGCAACACCTTCTCATTTCCACTACAGTCCTCCTAATTCTCTCCACTCTAACCTCTTATCACTCATAGGTTCATAGGTAGGTACTAGGCTATCGGCCGAAGGGCCTAAGTAAGACTAGCCAACAAGGTTCTCTGGCTTACACCACCCAAGAAAGTTAATTTCCTGTGCCCCTGTCGAGCAGAGCCACAGAAGTGATTCCCGGGGTGTTTTTCCTATTTCCCATCCACTCATCAAGATTTTTCTTGAAGAGTGCTAATGAGGAACTTTGCTTGACATAGATGGGTAGCTTGTTCCAGAGTATAGGAAGTCTCTGGTGCAGGACTCTATCCCTCCAGCATGTCCTGTTTATTGTGGTGACAAGTAAAAAATAAACAGCCCTTGCAGGTCTTGAACCCAGGATCCTGTACACTATAGTCACAGCAGTTAACCACTAAGCCATCACAGCTTTCCTACCCACCCATATGCTTTCATACCTCCTACACCTATGATACTCATCCAGCAACTTCCTCCTTTATTATCTCCACAAACCTGTTCAACCTCTCCACCACATGTCTTCATAAACTCTCTAGACTACAAATCCTCCCATCTACCCGCAAATCTAAACCAAAGCTTCACATACGTCATCTACCTATTACTACACTCTCTCTCCTCTCACAAAAAAATTACCCAGCTCTGGGGACAACCACCCCAACCCAGGCAGCTTTCCCACTCCCCACAACCATATACCCCTCAAACCTACATCAACCTCCCCCTCTCTACATGTCTCAGCACCCCCAGCCTCATACACAAAACTCATCCTTATCCAAGCACCTGTCTATATACTCACTAAATATGCAAAGCCTAACTAACAAAATCACTGAGCTACACACCTGGATAGCTCATATCACCCCTCACATCCTTTCCTTATCTAAAACTTGGATCAAGCCACATATCACTAACAACAAAATACTCCCACCTGGCTATAATATCTTTTGCTCTGACAGATTCACAAAAAAGGCAGTGGTGTAGCCATCCTTTACTCCAACAGCCTCAACCTCTCACCTTTCACCACACCTATCCCTGACGTCTACCCAGCTGAACTTATCCTAAACTGCCACCTTAATCCTCACAAGAAATTGGCTGTTGCTTCCATCTACATCCCCCTGGGAATAATTTGCCCATCCTAGAGAGTATCCTATCCTGGTTTTCCCACAATATACCCTATGAAATCCTCATCTTAGGAGATGTCAACTTAGACTGGTTCAAACTTACAACTGACTCTCCACAACTCAGTATCAACCTACATGTTTTCCATCAACTGATATCCCCCCCCACCTCCATAAAAACCCATCTTCCAGCTCCATAATTGACTGGCTTCTCACTAACTCCCCCCACCACTACCACAGCCCCACTACCTTACCAGACTCCTTTAGTGATCACCTCCTCACCTCTTTCCTAAGACACTCCACCCAACCTCCCAAACCCCACCTTTACAGAGATTGTCATAAACTCTCTAACTTTAATATATCCAAATTCAACTCCACTCTTTCCAGTACAGACTGGTCCATCCTTAGACAAGCCCCTCTCAATGATGCAGTCAGTATGTTCAATAGCATTTTCCTGAATACCCTAAACTCCATTGCTCCCTCTAGGAAGATTAGAATAAAATCAAATTATGCTCCCTGGCTTTCCAAGGAAACTAGGACCCCTATGAACAAAAGAGACAGTGCTTGGAAATCCTGGATCAAAACTAAAGAACTACCCCTGTTACACAAATACAGACATCTAAGGAATCTTACAAAGAAACAAACTAATAATGATAAAAAGTCCTACTATAACTCTGCTCAGCTCAATAGCAAATCCAACCCTCAAAGGTTTTGGTCTACCCTTTTTCCTGGCTGTCCCTTAAACCCCTGTCCTTACCCTACTACACCCCCTCAGGAAACTGCTACCCTCTTCAATAAACACTTTAGTGACTTAATCCAAACACTCATACCATCCAACTGTAGCACAACTTTTTTGCCAACCCTTCCCAACCCTCCAAACAAAAATCTATTCTGCTTTCACCCTGTTCCTACTTCCTACATCAAATCTCTTCTTCTAAAGCTCAAACCCTGCTCTCTTTCCACGGACAATCTACCTCCTACCTTCCTTAAACTTGCTACTGAATCCATTGCCTATTCTATGTCTATTCTAATCAGTAAATCAATGCAAGACTCCACCGTTCCTACCATATGGAAATCTTTCTTCACTATTCCCCTGGATAAAGGAGGAAACTCAACAGACCCATCTAACTACCGACCCATCACCATCCTATCCCCCTCTCTCTAAGATTGTTGAAAAATGCATTCACTCACAGCTTCTGAACTACCTCCTCCAGCATAACCTTTTCACTCCCACTCAGCACGGTTTCAGTCCTAACCAAAGCACAACTATTGCCCTCCTATCCTTCACTCATACCATCGCTGAGGCCCAGGATAACAATAAACTCATATTTTGTCTCTTCCTAGACATTTCCAAAGTTTTTGATACAGTCTCCCACCCCCTACTGCTATCTAAACTTGCTAATCTCAACCTGTGTTCCACCTCTCTTGCCTAGTTCTCCAGTTACCTATCCTGCAGACAGCAAACTGTTAAATGGCTTTCATCCTTTTCTCCATTCATTCCTGTCCTAATGGAGTACCGCAAGGTTCCATCTTGGGTCCCCTTCTGTTTAATGTCTTCACCAATGATCTCTATACATCTTGTCAACAATCCTCCCTCATCCAATACACTGACAACTCAACTCTCATCTCCATCTCTAACAATATCTCTGAGCTCCATACCCTAACCCAACATGCATTTCTATCCATTGAACAGTGGTTGTCTAATAATCTATTCATCCTTAACCCTAAGAAGACCAAATTCTTACTCTTTCTCCCCCGTTCTCTTACTCACCATAAATCCACCTTTACATCCTCTGACAATACAATAACACAACCTGAAACTCACACAAAACTCCTTGGAGTAATCATTGATGATGAACTCAAATTCAACCTGTGCATACTCCAATGCATAAAAAAGACACATCAGAAACTATGTTTACTGTATTGCAACAAAATATTTCTAACCCCTAATGCCAGACTCTCCCTTGCACAGGCACTCCTCCTCCCCTCCCCACTATATGCTGCCCCGGTTCTTGCTAACACTCAGGCCAAAATCTTGAACAAACTTGATCAAACTTACCATAAGATAGGTAGATTTATCACAAACTCTCTATACAATTCACACCACTGCCTCGCCCTAAACTCTCTCCAGTGGCTTGAACTTCCCCAACAACTGCTGCGATCACAATTTCAAATGTTACACTTTATTCTTTATAAACCTTCATCCTGTCCAGCTCTCTCTTCCTTTGTCTCTATCACTTCTCCACCTCAGGCCCTCCATACCTCCAATCAGCAACTACTAGACCCCTACCAACCCAAGAAAACAGGCAAACTTCTATATAAATACTCTGTTGCCCATGCCTGGAACAAACTTCCCATAGACATACATTCTATCACCCACCCATCACACTTAAAAAATGAACTCAAACTTCTATCTACTTAACTCCAAAACTTGCCCTTGTCAAGACCCAACCTAAGCTCTCCATACCCCATATGCACATCTAAATAATCCCTCCCCTTTCATCTAGTACCCTGCTATGCAGATACTTCCTAAACTCAATCAATCAATGCTGATGGATAAAATTCTTATGTAAATATGTAAATATATTGTTTTCTCTGTAAAAACATTGTGTATATTCCTTTGTGCATGCATTCTATTTTGTGTCTTTAACTTGCTGTATAACAAGTTTTTTGTAATTCTTTTGACTCAGATATTTTAATTACTGTAAACTGTCTGTGAATTGAGCTTTTCTCCTTGGGTCTCCACTGAAAATGGGCCACTAGCCCAGCTGGACCAACCCAGTTAACAAATGTCAATAAATAAATAAAAATAAATAATTTTCTGCCAGCAATGGCAGTTGGGGAAGATAGTAGCATAAAGACTGAAGGAAGTGAGGCAGATGCAGAGAAACAAGGGACAGAATCAGAATCAATATTAATATAGTAATCAGCAGAGTGAAACAAAGGCAAAAGGTAATGAGGTGCAGAGACAGGACGTATATGGACAAGGGAAATGGAGAAGGAGAAACAATCGTTAAAGAGAAGGCAATTTATGGAAGAAGAATTTTGAAGGAGATCTGGAAAATAAGAAGACAGAGTAGGACTGAGAAGAGATGTGCAGATAATGGCATGCATAGGATATTAGGGCATATTGGGGAAAGATGCTAAAAGAAGGGATAGACTCCTAATAATGGGTGAGTCTATTACGAAGTGTGTGTTTGTATGATGTGCACCTGCACACATATGTGCGTATGAGAAATGAAGAGTGTTGTGAGAGTGTAGTCAATTTCTTGGCTAACAATAAAAAGGGTGAATGAGATGGTTTTACAGGCAAAAAGAAAACGAAAGCAGCACATTTTAATCTATGCCTGCACCTGTGAGCTGGCCAAAGCATCACTGAATATTGCAATATGACTAGCATTAGAACTGGGATGGATAGCAAAGTAAAAAGGCAAGTAGTACATTGCCTTTTGATATATGCTATTTAGTGCATATCTATGGCTAGAAAAGGGAGGAGGAACAGGATAATGGAATACAGTATATGTTAGTATGTTAGGAGCAAGGGGTTGGTGTCACAAGTAAGATAAGGCACTGTTGGGGTGACAGAAGTCTTTGTGTCTTGAATCTCTTGATTGGCTGCTTTTTAGCTGTAAGAGAAAGGCAAAAAAGAGGGGCTTAAACTGTGTTTCAAGAACTAAGCATTTTGAAATTGAAAGTAGAAAATCAACTATGTTAAGTGGTAGTTGTAAGGTCAAGATTAAAGAACAAAAGGGCAAGGAGAACATATGATTATTTGGGATGGACAGTGAGAAAAGACTGGGGAGGATACAGACTGAGAAAGGCTGGAGAATGACAATGTGTTATGTGCCTTGCACGAGGAACAAGATGGGTGAGGTGAGCTATAAGTACATAATGAAGAAAGTGAAGTGCTGACATTTGGAGATGGGTGAGCTATAAGTATGTATTGGAGAAAGTGAAGTGCTGACATTTGGAGATGGGTGAGCTATAAGTACGTAATGGAGAAAGTGAAGTGCTGACATTTGGAGATGGGTGAGCTATAAGTACGTAATGGAGAAAGTGATGTGCTGACATTTGGAGATGGGTGAGCTATAAGTACGTAATGGAGAAAGTGAAGTGCTGACATTTGGAGATGGGTGAGCTATAAGTACATAATGGAGAAAGTGAAGTGCTGATATTTGGAGATGGGTGAGCTATAAGTACGTAATGGAGAAAGTGAAGTGCTGACATTTGGAGTATCAAAAAGGCATGAGACATCTGCTATAGAGAATGGGCATGGAGATTCAGGGACATAGACTCTGCAGGAGCGGCAGGATAAGGAAAATAGTGCAGGTGTGCCTAATGAAAGACATAAGTAATACAGTAGAAAGATATGCTAGGGAATGCATAGAAAGAAGTGGAAAATGTAGATGCTAGATGTTAAATTGTATGGATATAATGCTGAATCCTGGTAGATAGATGACACTGTTTGTAAATTCCCAAATGCAGATATAAAGGAAAACAAAAAGATCAGAGAGACAATGTTAATTGACAAACAAAAAAGAATCTTAGTCATGGAAAATCCACATTTGCCTAGGGTAAAAGGGAAGATGTTTATGTCAAAGGTGGGACCGGTAAACTAGAAAATAGAGAAAGCAGTGGTTTCATGGAACATATGACGGAGGCCACTTAGAAGAATTTACTAGATGGTGTTAAGCAAAGTGCATATGCAAACACTTAACATACAACAATATGGATCATGTCACACAAGGAACACAGTGGTCGAGTAGATTGTGTGGTTTAGATTATAGGACAGAATGCTAAGGAATTGGAGGATATGGAATTAGGAGCCATATAGGACCAGAAGAGCTACAGTAAAATGCAGGGTCTTTGTATGGGAAAAGGGGGTATTCAGTGGCATGAAGAAGAAATGAAGGAAAATTATAACAAACAGAAGGAGGCTTCTTTTGGATGAACCATGTGTCCAGAAAGGTGGTGTGCCATGAATGGAAAATGGTGGTAAAATAGAAGGAAAACAGTGCTAAATGAAAAAAAGTATATGAAGAGGTTAAAGACAGAGCATCCAAGATAACCCTAAAGCAAATGCAGACACAGAAATATCCTTTTTGGCTGGAGCAACACATATTCAAACAAAACTTTCCAAACAGAGTGAAGCAAAGTGAGGTAATATATGAAGGCAATGATAGTGAGGGGAAAATAATATTGGGGTATGAGGGAGTTAGTGACGTCTTAAAAGTTTTATGAATTGTTAAAAGCAGAAAGAAAAAGAAGGTTCCATATCTGGTAGGGAAGTGAGGAATAAACTGGGAAAGATGAGTGGATGGATGGACAAATGGACAGGTTGACGGCTATAGAGTTTTTACAAGCAGGATGGCAAGGAAATTATTATAATTAATGGCGGATAAATCAGTTTAACAAGGTGGCATACTTTTATGTAGATGAAAGCACTAACTTCATTTTCATATTTATTTATGTTTTTCATTAAACAAACTCGTTTGTTGTACTGGAATAGAGAAGAATTTGCGTTTTCTTCCGCTTAGAGCAGTGAACGAAGTAATAGATACTATCTGTATTCAAGGTGGCATTCTAGCCAGACTATCTAAGGATTTGGTGAAAGTTCCGGGGGAACTCAAGGAGTGTTTATATAGCACATCACTTATCTTAGGTTGGGTACCTAAAGATTTGGAGTAACCAGTAGTGGTTTATTGTACAGATGGGAGTAAGAAGATCTCAGAATTTGCATTTAGGTAGCCTGGCTTCAGAACTACAAAATGTTGTAGTAAGGAGCTCAGGAGATGTGGAGTGACCACCTAGTAGGTAATGGACTCATATACAAACAGTAACATGGTGTCTTGAGGGAGCTGTCTTCCCCATAAGCCACATATACAGTGTGAGGTATTTTCAGTAGACCTGGGGTGCTAGTCCCTCTCACAGGACAGTTTCCACTGCCTCAAATCTTATAGGTTCAAAGATTTATAGGTACTTGGTAGGCTGTTGATCAGTGAGGATCTTAACGAGTATAGCCTTACAGTCCCATGGCAATTTTTAGCCCTTATATTTTGTGTACAAATAAACCCAGCAACAGGCAGCTCAAGGATACATGAGGACATTTATTTATCACCCCTATTCATGAGGGACAAGGGTGCTAAACCAGGAATTAATTTGCTGTTACCCATCTATTCATCCAGATTGCATTTGTAAATTGTAAGATATGTACTTTGCTTTATGTGGCATACAAGATGGTTCTATAGAACTGGAATTCTCTGTGATACATACCTACCCCCCAACATATTGAGAATTGTGTAATATGTCTGACAGGATATGGTCTGTTGAGGCTGTATATGTGAGGCAGAGGTTGCCTTTCAATAGCCTGCATGATACCCATAGGAGGGGCAAGGCTTTGAGATTGTCTGCATACTTTTTGATTTAGGCCCTTGATTTTCTTAGTAAGGAAGTGTCGTAGTCATTCCAGTTGTGACAAGTGTTTGGACAACTTCATACTTAAAAGGCATCATATTCAATGATCAGCCTAATGAGTGCCAAGTAAGTGCCAAGTACAGTGGAATGTTTACATCCCTGGACCTGGATGTCATTCCTTTGGATTTCAGCTGTGTAGCTGAAAAGGACTTCCTTACGATAGTGGTGCTCAATGGACAGTTTGTTGTTGACATAGGTTCCCATATTCCTGACTATAGGTTAAATTTTCAGGGGTATATTGTTAATGTGATAGTTACAGGCTGTAGGGAATATCATGCTTGCCAAAGGATACAATTATGTATTTCTTAGCCTTTTGTTTTAGTCTAAGGTTGTGACACCAGATATTTGTTTGGGACAGGATCTCTTGGAGAATCATGGTGTCTCTGGGGACTTTATGACGGCAAAAAGTTTGCAGTCATCTGCAAACTTAGTCAGCCACAAACCCTAACTTTAACTTTGACCTCTGAGAAATAAATGCCAAGGAGGATTGGCCCAAGTACTAAACCCATGGGTACACAGCTAGTGACAGGTCTTTTGGAGAAGGTAGAGCTGCTCAACTTTATTTCCTGGGTTCTATTTGTTAGCCAGATTTTCATTCAGTGAGTTACAAAGGGATTTACATATAGGTCAGTTTATCTATGCTACCAGTGTGTGTGTGTGTGTGATGGTGCTGAATGCCTACTGAGGTCTAGATATGAGGTGTGTGCTGATTTGCCCTCATCAGTTGCTACATTAACAGGATCTACACTTGATGAATCTGAATGGGCTTTGGCTGAGAGTCTGTTGCTTACTTATATTCTTATTTATCAGCTCCATAATTATCCTTTCCATAGCCTTACAAATGAGTCTAGTCAAGCTTATGGTTCTAGAATTATCTGGGTCTATTGAAGTTTCACCTTTGTGCAAGGAAATGACTGTTGCTGTCCTGCTTTCATCTAGCATAAAGACTGTTTTGAGGCTGATATTGAATAACCTATGTAGGTGTTTTGACAAGTCATGTTTCATGCTGATCAGTAGGCTGCCTGGTATTTTGTCTGGACCCATATAAGTAGTGCCCTTGGCCTTAGATAGAACCTTGAGAACTTGGTCTTGGGTGATTTGAGAAGGAGTGTGTGTAGATGCAGGTATATTATGAAGTTTAACCAGGTGTCATCATCTGTGGACATAGAGTACATCATGAGGAGGAGAAAGCTTAAATGAGGAAAAAAAATAGCATACATCAGTTATGGACACCCTGTCAGGCAATTTTGGGATAGAAGAAAAAAATATTATAACTACAGTGCTTTAGGGACATTAGTACTGTATATACCATCAACATAAAATAAAGTAGGTATTTTTCAGTTTCTAATTGTGGCAGTCTTTTAACATAATTTTTATCTTAACACAAAATGGACCAACTTCCAGTACATTATTGTCAGAAAATAACTCTTCTCTTTAAAATTTTGAGGGCACTGAAACTGAGCGCTACATTTAAAAAACATTTCCATAACTGGAACTAGTCAGTTTTTGTTGTGTGGTATCTGTGTTATTTAAATGACAATGACTTTTTCTTTAGGTTACTTATGTTAATTGATGTACCAAGTAAAAATTTAAACTTTAGGCCTATGAAATGTTTGTTCATATTGTCTTTTGTTAGAGTTATTTTGCTTATGAAATGTGTTTTATTACATCACATTCTAGTGTTCAACTTAAACTATTATGCATGTTTTTGTTTACTTAAATACTCTGTGTATTACTTATTACTTTTTCTGTCCAAATGTAAAATTGTCTTAAATATCAATATGTTTGTTATGCAAAAAATAAATATACAATAACTAGAGTAGAAAATATGGTGGTTTATATTGTACTAACAGTATTACAGCACTGGTCTATTCCATTTTCTTAAGACCACCAAACTCACCAAGACTCACAAATTGTTCCCTTCCTGTGCTAATATGAAGCGATACACAAAAGGGAGATTGGCATGAACAAGTTATGTAGTATTCATCAACAAGTTGAGCAGTTAGCAGCAATGTCCTGGGTGTGGGCAATTCAGAGACAAAGGTTGTGCAAGACACAGTAGCCCCCACTGCACATTAGGCAGTGCATGCAAATGACTGTACAAAAAGATGTAAATAAAGGCTTGCAACCAAATGAAAGAGTGATGACATGCAAGCATAGGCAGGCAAAGGAGTGTCACTATTCATAGTATACATGCAGCAGCTTGTGCATTTTGGTTCAGGTCTATAAGGATGATGTGCAGTACATGGGAACTTCAGTGATGCTTATAGTAAAATGCTAGCAGTGGCAGTGACTCAGGTTCAACGCTAGAATCCTGAGCAAGATACTTAATTACAGAACTGACTGCATCACATGCAATACCAGCAGAAAGAATTTAAAGCAAATTTATTACAAATCATTTACAAGCTAAAACAGTTCTAATATTTTATGAAGATCTCAAAAGCAATCTCAAAGAAATCATAGCTTGTCAGTCCAACTAACAGGGTCCCTATATATTTGTTAGCAGCAGCAAAGCTTTTTTCGTCATTTCAGTCATGCATGGATGTAAATGAAACATTTTATATCCTGAACAGATAGCCCTGATATTTTATACCTTGTATTTGCTGATTCATTCTGGTATTGTATATTTTTCTCACTTATTAATTGCTAGAAAGAACAGTTTGGTATAGTTTTAATGCAATAAGCTGCAAGGAAAGGAACTATCTGACACACTGCACATTTTTCACACTCAAACTGCTGGGAAGAGACTGCACACAGCAAATTCAAGGGAAGGGGATTAAGGGAAATTGCACTTTACTGTGTGTATTTGTTATCATTTCCTCCTATATGAGACACCCCTCACTGGTATTAGTGGTGAGGATTGAGGTTTCTTGATTGCTGGGCCAGGGTATGGGCATCATGTTTGGCAGTGGTGGGATATCCACATCACATATTAATTGGTGGCAAATACTAATTGGCTTGGAGTGGTGTGGGTAGAGTGAATTCCTGTAGCTTGTGTACAGTGAGCTTTGAAGGTGTTTTGTACTCTAAAACAGCCACGCAGTGAATACTCAGTGTTCAGATCACAATTGTTTTATTTCTTTTGTTAGCTTAGTTAGTCAGGGTGAACAGGCAGAATGTCAGCAGAGGAGTATGGAAAGCTGACAAGGAGCCAGCTGGCAGAGATGTGCCAGGCTAGGGGAATGGTGCATGGAAACCTGACTAAGGCAGACCTGATTGCAACCTTGGTTACAGCTGCATCAGAAAGCAGCAACCAGGAGAACAATTAGACTGGCAGTGGAGATAGAATACCCTTGGAGAATGGATAGCTCAACCTTTCTGCAGAGGACTTGAAAATCCATCTGGAGCTAAAGAGATGAGTTGGAGGCCAGGCGTGTGGAAATAGAAGCAACTGAGAGACTGCAACGTTTGCAGGCTGAGGAGAATGAGAAACTGCTACGCCTGGAAGCTGCGGAAAAGGACAGGCAGAGGCAGCATGAGAAGGAGATTCTGACTCTTTACCAGAGTCATGGAGGTAATGGGGAAGGGAGTAACTGGACCCCAGAAGCAAAACAGGTCAGTAAATTTCTTCCGCAGTTTAAAGAGGGGGATAATTGTGATAGTTTCATTCATATGTTTGAGAGGGTATGCAAACAATATAGTGTTGACCAAAGGCTCTGGGTACAGTTCCTGATCCCCTTACTCTATGGTAAAGCTGTAACTGTGTTGTCAAAAATGTCTGATGTTGCATGTTTTGATTAAAAAGCATTTGTTAGAATTGTTTAAGCTAACACCGGAAACGTATAGGAAAAAGTATTGTGAGCATAGACGCAAGGCAGATGAAAGTGTGTGTGAATATGTTGCTGAACTGAGCACTTATTTCCATAGGTGGGTGAGTGGATGTCAGTTCACCATTTTTGAAGGGCTGGCAGACCTTTTGGTGAGGGAACAAGCCCTTAGCACTTTGCCTGAGGACATGAGGATCTGGTTAGCTGATAGACAATGTGCTACTTCAGATGAGTTGGGGAAGAAGGGAGATCTATACCTGGCAAGCAGGGCAGCCCAAGTCCAGGAGCTAGGGTTAAATGTTTTGAATGCAACCAGTGGGGCCATGTGGCATACAGATGTTCACAGAGGCAAGGTGGGGAACCAAAGGTGAGTGAGCCAGTAAGTGGGAAAGACAAAATGACAATAGTAGGTTGTCTTGAGACAACAGGTGTACCAAGCTGCCATCCTGCAGATATCCTGATAGGGAAGGATTTGGATGAGGCAGTACCATGTGCTTATGCAGTTATATGCAGTCAGGCTAGGAGACAGGCATGTGGGTCTGGTAGCCTGGGGGAGACCCAGACAGACTGCATACTTGCAGCCAGGACTGGTGAGGGGGTTACTTCAAGCAGGGAGCTACTCTGTAGCAGTGAGACTGAAGGTGAGCCACAGCTGCTTTGGGGTACTGATGGTCCCTTGGACAGAGTGACTGCAAAGGTAGAGGTGAGTAGTAGTACCCAGGCTGACAATGAGGCACCACTGTCAGAGGATGCCAGAATTCCTGTGGAAGGGGAGCTGGGAAGGGTTACAAGGACAGAGTTGAGACAGGCTCAGCTCTCAGACCCTACATTGCAAGGCCTGAGGCAAGTAGCTAGGGAGGCACCTGATTCTCAAGGAAAGGGGGAATCTGTATACTGGGACAAAGGGTTACTATACAGAGAGTGGACCCTTAAGGGAGGTCTAGAAGGTGAGAGAGTACAGCAGTTGGTAGTGCCTAGAGCATACCATCTGGCTCTTCTAGCCATAGCCCATGATATTCTCTTTGCATATCATATGAGCATAAAATGTACAAAGAGGTGTATTATGCAGAACTTCTATTGGCCTGGAATTTCCAGAGATGTAACAGAGTACTGCAGGACCTGTGAGCAGTGCCAAAAGGTAGGCAAGGCAGGAGACAAGGTGAGAGCTCCTTTGATGACTTTGCCTGTGATTGAAGAGCCATTTCAGAGGGTAGCTATGGATATTGTGGGTCCTCTGAGTACCCCACATTCCACAGGGAAAAAGTATATCCTAGTGGTAGTGGATTATGCTACACGATACCCTGAGGCGGTGGCTTTGTCCTCCATTGAGGCAGAGAAGGTGCCAAATGCTTTGTTAGAGATTTTCAGCAGGGTAGGTTTCCCAAAAGAAATACTGACTGACAGAGGTACCAATTTCATGTCAGACCTGCTGGCTTGTCTGTGGAAGTCCTGTGGGGTGTAGCACATGAAGACCACCCCCCCTACCATCCCCAGACAATTGGTCTTGTTGAGAGGTTAAACTGTACAATCAAATCCATGCTATGGGCATTTGCAGATCAGTTTAAGAGGGAGTGGGACAAATATTTCTCCATCTGCTGTTTGCTTACAGAGAAATTCCCCAGGAATCCACAGGTTTTTCACCCTTTGAGTTGCTGTATGGGCATAGGGTGAGGGGACCTCTAGATTTAATTCGAGATGAGTGGGAAGGTGAGTGCGAGTCTCACAAGGAGTCTGTTGTGACATATGTCCTAAACCTCAGGTTAAGGCTCAGGGAACTCATGGGCTTGGCCCGGGAGAACCTGGCAGAAGCCCAACAACAGAAAAAGGTGGGTATGACAGGAATGCTTGAGCTAGAGTGTATGCTGTGGGTCAGCATGTAATGGTTCTCATTCCTGTCAGACACAACAAGCTGCAAGCAGCTTGGGAGGGACCCTACAAGGTGGTAAGAAAGGTAAGTGATGTTAACTACATGCTGGAACTGCTAGGCAGAAGGCAGGGGCACAAATTGTACCATGTTAACATGATGAAACCTTACCATGATAGGGAGGCCCTTGTGCTGAGCATTTGCAGTGGATTGCAGGAGGAGTCTGAGGGAGATCTGGGGACTGATCTCCTCAGTGAGGTCTGGGCTGATACCTCAGTGGTAGGGGTAGCAATGTCCCAACTGCTATCTCCTACCCAGGTTCGAGAAATCTGAGCAGTGTTGCAGGAATTTGGGGACATGTTCACTGGGAAACCAGGGTGCACCCACCTGGGGCAGCACCAGGTGGATACAGGACCCCAAAGGCCTATTAGATAAGCCCCTTATAGAGTGCCTGAGAGAGTCAAACAGACTCTGAGGGAGGAGGTACAGGAGATGTTGGAACTAGGGGTGATTCAAGAGTTTAACAGTCCCTGGGCCTCCCCAGTGGTGCTGGTGCCAAAGAAGGATAGCAGCACCAGGTTCTGTGTGGACTACAGGAAATTAAATAGTCACACAGAGTTGGATGCTTATCCCATGCCTAGGACAGATGAGGCCCTAGAGCAGCTGGATGGGGCTAAGTATCTTACAACCATTGATCTTAACAAGGGTTACTGGCAGGTGCCCTTGACTCCCAGTGCTAGAGAGAAGTCAGTCTTTGTGACTCCTTTTGGCTTGTATGAGTTCACCAAGATGCCCTTTGGGATGAAGAATGCCCCAGCGACTTTCCAGAGGTTGGTAGATCATATCCTAGCAGGAGCAGGAGGGTTTACCCTTGCTTACCTAGATGATATTGCCATCTACAGCCATTCCTGGCCAGAGCACCTTCAGCATGTCAGGGAGGTGCTGGGCAGACTACAGAGGGCAGGGTTGACCATTAAGCCGAGCAAATGTCAGGTGGGTATGGCAGAGCTCTCCTACCTAGGACATAGAGTGGGGAGTGGTAAGATAAGGCCAGAACCTGCCAAAGTGAAAGCCATTCAGGCATGGCCTACACCTGTTACTAAAAAGCAGGTGAGGGCATTTTTAGTGACAGCAGGGTACTACCGAAAGTTCTTCCCAAGTTATAGTACCATAGTACTCACAGACCTGACAAGGAAAAACAGGCCAGAAAAGGTAGTGTGAACCCAACATGTGAGTAGGCATTCCAGAAGCTTAACAAAGCTTTTGGAGGACCCCCTGTGTTAGCCAGTCCAGATTACAGCAAAGGATTTGTTAGGAGGGTGGATGCTTTGAACCATGGGGTGGGGGCTGTACTTAGCCAGATTTCTTCAGAGGGGAAAGAGCACCAAGTGGTTTATCTCAGTTGTAGGCTCCAACCCAGGGAGGAATGCCATGCAGCTGTAGGAAAGGAATGTCTAGCCATAGTGTGGGCACTGTAGAAACTTCAGCCTTATCTGTATGGAAGGGAATTCACTGTTATGACAGATCACAACCCGCTAACATGGTTACACAGAGCCAGCCAGCAAAATGCCAAGTTGCTAAGATGGAGCCTGGGGTTGCAAGCATATGATATGTCAGTGCAGCACCTCAGTGGGATTAGCAATGCCAATGCAGATGGGTTCTCAAGATAGGGAATGGGGTAAGGTATACTCAGATAGACCTAACCCTCTCAAGCAGAGTTTTTTCAAGGGTCACTTGAAAAACTAGCTTGAGTTCTCCGGGGGGGGGGGGATGTGAAGGTTGCCAGCCTAGCCAGATAGAATTTTGCAGATAATTCTGTCATCTGTAAATATTATTGTGAACCACAGGCTTGTTGTCTTAAATGGAAAAACTGCTGTTAGATGTAGAACTGCAAAAAAATTGCAACAACAGTACACTCTGCTGGCAGAAAGCTGACCGAGTAAAGAATGTTGTGACCCTTTTATCTAAAGTCAGCTCTAGTCTGTCTAGATGAAGATGTTCTTTCTATTGTTTTAACCAAGAGTTAAATTGCTAGATTTAAACATGCAAATGTATTTTTATTGCTCTGCTCCATGACCAGCTGCAAGATAACACAAGGAGATGTTAAGAATGTAAATGTAGTTTCTGTTAGCCTGGGAACCCAGGGAAATGTGAAGAATGATGTAATGGGAACCAGGAATGATATTTTAAAAACAGAGAGAATCAGAGAGCTTTAAGCTTTTTTGTCTTGGTCATCCAACTCAGCAATGTCTTGCTCTATATGTAAGTTATCTTAGACTTGTTTTCTCTTAGAGATAGCTAGAAACTAGAAAGATTAGACTAAGTGTTTTTCTGTGATGTCAGAACTGTACTACTGAATTATTTTAAGTATTTGTGATCTCTGAACTCTTGACTAGCACTGTGCAGTAAGAAGTATTGTCTTGTGTTTTTATTCTTTATTATTAAATATTTTAAAACCTTTCAACTGTGGCCGTTTTGTGTAGAGATAATTTAAGATCTTAAAAGTACTTGCACGCCTTTGGTAAAATTGTACAAAACCACTCTAACAGCTTTAGCCCTTGGCTATACTACCAACTGGATAATAATATTGCACAGTAATATTTGGACACCTTTGTAAGGGCCTTTGAGTAGCTGATAAATATTAGCTGGATGGTGGCAGTGATTTCTACCATAAAGTCTGGGTAAAAGGGGCACATCTGGAGAACCTGTGCCAGCCTTCCCCAAAAGTGTCTATGTGGTTGTATAAACTCTTATCTCAAAGTGTGTGTCAGCTACTTGGGCAGGGACACAAAGCACTGGTTGGACAGAGAGGGTGCTGGAGATTTTAGCTTGCCCAGCTGGCTGAGATCTGGGCTCTATAGCTGTGCCAGTGGGGAGTCTTATTGGGGACCTGGGGAGCAAGGGAGCGACCAGCCCCGGACTGACTGTGATCTCTGTGTGTTCTTAAGGGAAACCGCACTTTACTGTGTATATTTGTTATCCTTTCCTCCTATATGAGATGCCCCTCACTGGTGTTAGTGGTGAGGATTGAGGATCCTTGATTTCTGGGCCAGGGCAGGGGCATCACAGGGAGTTGTTACTATGCCTGTAGTTCCCAGCCACTTGCATGATCTAACATAGTGTTGTACTAGGACAATGGTATCATGATGTCATTATATTTCTGTTAGGGCTGTCATCTTTGGATGGTTTGTGTCTTATCTAAGCTTTATTACTGTTACTAGCTGTTCCTGTTCTGGTATGGTAATTTCCACACATTCTACTCATATAAGACTTTTATGCCCCCAAGGCCATTTCTGTGGTTCATAGGTGTTACTAGGCTAATGACTGTGAGGGCCATTCTCTGGTTCATAGGTGTTACTAGGCTAATGACCGTGAGGGCCTTTTTAAGATTAGCCATGCATCCCAAATCTCTGACATACCCCTGATAAGTGTAAGTAGGAGCTTGGGAGATGAAACATTTACAAGCAATGGCTTGAGAGATGAACTATTGACAGGCTGCTTGTGTCCATTCGAGACATAGATGGCAAACCAGGGATTCATTTCTTGTTCCCCATCCAATTGTCCAAGTTACACTTGAACTGGGTTAGGGAGGAACTCTGCTTTGCATGGATGGGGAGCTTGTTCCAGACAAGGGGTAGCCCCTGGGATACATACCTATCTGTCCAATAGGTCCTATTTATATCACAAGTAAGGTTTAAGTCTTTAGAATGGGTAATTCTGCTGCTGTTTGTTTTGTGGATATACTAGAGGTCCATCAGGGTGGGGTCTGATAATGCCTTGTATTCCAGGCATAGATCTTCCCTCAACAGCCTGTAGGAGACAGAATACAGGGATAGGGCCTTGAGGATATCTGCATAGGACATGTTACTTACACCCTGCATTCTTTTAGTGAGGAACCTCTGAGGATGTTACAATTGTTGGATGTGCCTGGTTAGGTATATACCAAAGGGGATATTGTACTCAGTGATAGGTCTGATGAATATCAAATACAGTGAAACAATGATTTCCTTTGACCAAGATACCATACCTTTGTTTATAAGTTGCACAACACTGAAGACACGTGATGGTCAAAGGCTAGATTACTGCCTGTATGTGTCCCCATGTCCCTGACTACTGGGCTAACTCTAAAGGTATGTTGTCAATATGATAGTTAGTTGGGATAGATGACTTCCCAAAAGATACTATCATTCATTTCTTGGCATTTAGTTTTAGTCCATGTCTCTGGCACCAGTTATTTGTCTGTATCAGCCCTTCCTGAAAAATATTTGTGTCGGTGGGGGGGGGGGGGGGGATTTTTATGATTGCTCTTAATTTGCAATCATCTGCTAATTTAATCAGCCAGAGGCCATTGATATTGGCCTTGATTTCAGAGAAGTAAATGCCAAAAAGGAGTGGTCCCAGGACTGATCCCTGAGGGACTTTGCTTGTGACTGTCTTCTTTTTATAGGTGAACTCCCCAATTCTAACTTCCTGGGTTCTGTCTGTGAGCCAGCTGGCTATCCACTGTGTGACATAAGGGTTTATACTTAAACTCTTGGGTTTGTCAGCAATGCCCAAATGGGGTATTGTCAAATGCCTTGGCCAGGTCAGGGTAGGCAGTATGAACCATTTTGCCCTCATCCATTGCTTTGGTGACCTTCTCAAAAAAGTCCACCAGGCTGAGTACACATGATCTGCTCTTGACGAAACTAAACTGGGTTGGGTCCAATATCTGGAGATTTCCTATGTCATTATCAATCATTTCCATGTTAATTCTTTCCATGGCTTTGCATATGAGATTAGTGAGATTTATTGGGTCTGTAGTTTCCAGGGTTTGTAGATGGCCCATCTTTGTGCAGAGGGATTACTGTTGCTGTTCTCCATTCATGAGGCATGAGGCCTTTTAGGAGGCTACAGGTAAATAGCAGTTTCAGAGGGCCTGATAGCTTGTGTTTCATGCTGTTTAGAAGGGATCCTGAGATATTGTCTGTGCCTGTTCATGCAGTGTTCTTGGCCTTAGAGAGAGCATTAAGGATTTGTTCCTAGTGACAGTAGGGGAAGTTGTATTTGATGGTATTTCCTGATGGAAGGTTGAGGGGTAAAGCTGAAGCTAAATTTGTCAGGTTTTCTATGTCTTCTGGCTCAGTATGGGTGGCTCCATTAACAATTAGCTCTGCAACAATTGTGTCTTGCCTTTGAGATTGTAGACATAGCTAAATAATACCTTGTGGTTGTCCTTGCCTGTTAGGCCAAATTAACCTCAAATTTGTCTTTGGTTGTCTGCTGAGTTGTTTGCTTAATTTGATGAGAGTGCTTTTATCCCATTGGGTGTTACATCTCCTAATTTTTGCCATGATTTTCCTCCTTTTGTTATACAGCCTATTGAGGCAACTTTCATCCTGTTTTTGACCACTTCAGTAGTTTGGAATAGAGCACATTATCCTAGTACTGCATATAGCCAGAATTGTGTTTGTGCTGGATTTGCTGTCATAGGTCATATAGTTGTTGTATGTAAACTTTCTGGTTTACCAGAAGGCCGAAACATTCACAATTCATATACATCTGCAGTGGAGTCATATGATTTTATGAACTCTTAAGTACTATGGTCCATCCATGCATTACCCCCCTTGTTGATATTCTGCTGAAGTTTTCTGTCCCCTGAACAACATACTATCAGTCCAGCCCCCTAGTGCCCCACATCCACGCTGGGTCTATCAGCTAATCTCCTACCCCTCTGGACTTACTCTGGTATTGCTGGGGCCAGTCATGGATCCTAAGAGTGCTCTGGGTGTTTGGCCGTCTTTGCATATTTTCTTTCTTTATGTACCCTATTTACTCCTTTCCCTGCTTCCCATGTTCATCAACTATATCTGAGGCAATTTTCCACTTTGGGCTACACCTCCACTTAGGGAGCATCATCGACAAATGCCCTCCCACCTAGGCTGGGCATGCCCATCCCTCCCAGCCACTCTGTCAGTGGCCTCAGCTACTAATCAAATCCATGCTGTGTGATCCTTAGTCAGGGCTTTTCCCTCTGTACTACTGCAGTGGCACAGATATTCTTCTGAATTGTTTTCTTTCAACAGTCCCTTCATCTGTTCTATTTGTCCACCTGCTTGTGGGTTAAATGGTATATGTAGTACCCAGTGAATTCAATTTTCTTTTGCAGATTTCTTTATTTTATGCCCAGTAAAATGGCTTCCTTGAGTAATCATTTTTTAGGTTGTTCATAGGTGGTACACAAGCCTTTTGGTGGTGATTGCTGGTTTGCTTTCTTTCTTGGTGAGACCTTTAGCTAACTGGAATGTGTCCACCATTGTCAAACAATTGGTGATTTCACTCTAATGGCAATGGTCTGATAAATTCTGTTAGGAATATCTGCCCTGATATGCTAACTCTGCATATCTGTCCTCATAATTTGGAAGGTAACCATCCTTTATTCTTTTTCCCTCACTTCTCTGCTGACCATCAACTGCCACCAACTTTTTCAGAGTCAATTAGATGTGCCATAGCCTCCCCAGGCTCAATTTTTAGCCATGCCCAAGGCTAGTGAGAGGATTGAGGACACTGGTGCATCATTGTATTGCTCTTGGGAGTGTTTCTAATTCTTATCACTTTGCTACAGCCTTGCCTGCCGTGTAACTGCTGCCCTGAGGAGGTCCATGTGAGCTTCCAAATGTGTGTAATCCCTTGACTAAGCAGCTCACTGCTTATACAGCAATGCACTTACCAGGCTGATATGCTGCTTATTGCAATGAGCCTAAAATGCCCCCCAGAATGGGTGTGCCAACATCAGCCACTCATTTCTATCTTCACCCAGTAGTCCATCCAGAGCCCATGCCACTAACTGAACACAGGCCATCTGTGGAGCATTAAGGACTTATCCATCCTAGCCATGAGGACACGTTATCTGCATTATTCTTTTAGAAAATGCTAAATTTGTCAGTGACATCCATAACCAAACCTCTGTTTAAAGTTATTCTGTGCTGCCATGCCCATTTTAGCATAGCTTCTCTGCCTGAATGCTCACAATAGTTGTGTGCCCAGCTTGCATTCTGGTTGCCATGGATTTTTCTTCATGAACTCCTTAATGATACCAATCTGATGTTGTCCTTCTAGTTCTGATTCATGTAGGGGTAATGGGGCAGATCCTTGGATCTGACTCGGCTGCTTTCTACAAACTTCAGCTTCCAGGCTCAAGCTCCTCCCTCTACCCACAATCCTCTGTACTAAGCACAGCTTTCCAAGATCTTGTTTGCTATGAGACAGGTAGGATGGAAGATTCTGAAGTCTCGAACTGTGAGGAGTTTATTTCTTGATAGTTCCTTCCTCCCTCTAGGTCTGTTTGACTTCTAGTTCATGGTTTCAGTGATTATTCTTTTCTCTTCTGACAGCTACTTAGCCCTGTGATATTTTGCACTTTCAGTGCTTGTAATTCCTGGTTGCAGATTCCTTGTACCCTTGTTCCTTTCTCTATCTTTGTGATCTGGTTGACAGACTTAATTGGATTTTTTCATCCTGTTGTCTCTGTGGTGGGGTGGAAGCTTTCTGCCTTTCAACAGGGGTTTACTTCATTTTGGTCTGACCGAGAGTGCAACTTCTTTCTTTGTGTTGTCTCTGAGGTGGCTTCCTGGTCCAGGTGCTTCTGTCGATCTACTACTTTATCTTTTGCAGTTCTGTCTGAACTGTGTGTAACTTGTTTGAACAGAATAAAATTGCAGGCATTGTAACATGCTGTGAGTCAGCCTGTGTTTGCGTGATGTGACAGATATGTCTGCTCTCCATCGAAATCATTTGTAGTTTGCGGAAGCATACAAGAATGCCGCCCACTGGGGCTTCCTTTCTTTTGGGGGTACACTGTGTGTAGCTCTGGGTTGCGGCCAGATGCCAAGCAGTCTGACTTGCTGGGACGTTGAAGTTAGGTTCGTACAATGGTTCAACTGTTTACAACACAGACTCATGGGCAGAGTTTAAGATACACTTCCAAATATTTTTTTTTGCCTAATGCAAATACTGTTATTATATGAACTTTCTAAGTTTGTCAGAGGTATCCCTGTGTGGGGTTTTTGTTCCTGCATTGCTTGTGGCCTTGTCCAGAATTTTGTCTCTGAGAGTTTAAGAAGTATGCTTGCCAGATCACTCCTTGATTACACTGGTTCCTTTAGGGGCTCACACCCCCTTCAAAGAGAAGAGGTTAACCATTATTACGGAACCGACATACAGGACTTTGGATCCTACTCTCAGATCCGAAGATCCTTGGACCACTTACAAATCCAAATGTCTCCTCGGATCTGACAGGTTTGGTCTGATTATTGGAAACTTCATCGGATCCAAAGGCTTTCGGAGCCTATCGGCTGCAGTTTCCCCTCAGGCCTTTTTCTTGGATCCTGAGCCTAGGATCTGATGGTTCTTTGGATCCTAATCTTAGGATCTGACAGATTACAGTTTGTTTGCAGGCATAGCCTCTTCAGATCCAAAGAGCTCGGTGAATCCAATGGCCTCACTGTTGTTTTTTTCTATCAATCTGGTGACTTGTGGGAGGTATATTTAATATGGTTCCTATTTGTGAACCTTTGCTCCCATTGGATCCCAAGCCTAGGATCTGACAGATATTGTCACACACTTTTCAGATTTAAAATCCCTTTAGATCCGAGCTATTGAGACAAAGCACTCTCTTAAAAAAAAAAAAAAAAAAAAAAAAAAAAAAAACTTCAGATCCTGACGTTTCCTCAGACCTAATCTCTTTAACTCATTGTTTCTTCCTTGGCCCCTGAGCATAGGATAAGCATTTCTTGGATCCAAACCCCCTTTGGATTCCAGCTGTTGAGCTAGTGCAGCTTCCTCGGACTCAATACATCCTTATAATCTGATGGTCTTGCTGTTTGTTGTTTTTCTTATGGAATGGAGGTCTGGTCAGTTTCTCCCTGTCAGGACTTACGCAGGTGCTCAGTCAGTATGGGTTTCATTTTTTTACGGCCCTGGATACTATTTTTCACCATGGAGATGTTTTCCCCCTTCAACTAGGATTCCAGGACTAATTCTGCCCTCCTTCCTTGAAGGCCTTGGCTTGTTGGCCATTCTGTCCAATTGTTTCATTCGTACAACTAAAATTGGCCAAAGCTACCCTATCTAGATGGCCTTTATAGGCCCATTCCACTAAACCCATGTCAACATGATAAGAATAAGATCCATGCAGACCAATGCTTTATCCCCAAAATAAATGCATCACTGGGCTGCAACATATTCTTTGACTTTTTCCTCTGCTCCCTTTCCTACTTCACAAACAGGGTCTCTAGGGAGATGAAGCACTGCATGGATGTATCATAGTCGGACCCACATGGTATTCCTACCTTTTCCCTATTCAGGTGACTCCATGGATGCGCCCACTGGATAAGCTTGTCTGTTGCGGAACTTGGGCATACCTAGCATACCTATCAGGCTAGGTGTCTGAGCTTGGACCTCAGAAGCAGAGTTGCTCTGCAAAACCAGAGATTTGGAGAACTTCTGTAACAGACCCTATCAGCCCTCCTGCAACGCTATCCAGCTGCCCATCTGTGGAAGCATTCGGGGGACGCTTTTTCATGGCACCTGGTTTCCTGGGCTAGCTTAAAAAACTATGCTTGGGTGCCAAGCATAATATACAGAGATTATTACTTTTTCCCTTTCCTTTTTTTCTTCTTTTTCACTTTTAGATATAAACTGTCTATGGGAAGCCAAAGTTCTCAATGGTCATGGCTCAGTCTATCCTGCCGTTCTGTGCAAGGATGATTGGATATGCTCTATACATTTACAGGAGATGTACTATTATATCAAACTAAACAGTTGCTCCAGGATGCATCTGTGCTCCAGCTGTCAGCCAGTCACTACCAGTTCAGAGCTCTGCTCTTCAGACTTACCAGAGCTCCCACAATGTTTTTCTATATACATGGCAGTAGTGGCTGCTCACCTGTGGCTTAGAGGATTTCAGGTGTCTTCCATATCTGAATGACTGTTCACTTAGTGCTCCAACCAGGTATCAACTGTTACAAACTAGGGATTACCTGTTTTAAATCTCCAGATCCCTGGGCATTACTATAAATCTAGCAAAATTAAATCTATCGCTGGTACAGAAATTGGAATTCATAAGTTCTCACTTGAATACCATAAACTGGGTAGCATCTTTGATTCTTCACAGCATCACATCATTTAGAAATCAAGGTGGAACTCGCTGTCACTTCCATTCCCAGACAGCAAGATTAATTCTGCAAGCCTGTGTACTACCCCTTTTTAGCCCCTATCTGTTCCTATAAAACCAATTCACTAACGTCATCTTTGCTGGTGGATCCAGTCGAACAACTTGTTTCTAGGCAGGCTGTTCTTCTACTCCCACCTCTACCATAGCCACAGAGACTACAGATGCTTCCCATCTGGAGTGGAGGTGGACAGTTCAAGTGATAGATGCTCCAAAGCACGTAGTCTTCCCTGGAGACTAGGTTACATGGCAACATCCTAGAGATAAGAGCGGTCTTTCTTGTGTTGCCAATCTTTCAGGATGTTCTCCCTCTGATGACTATTGCAGTGTGCATTGATAACACGTCAGTATCTTAGAATATCAACAAACAAGGAGGAACTCAATCCTCTCCCTTGTACAGTGAGGCCATGAAGGTGTGACAGTGGGTGATTTTTGTAAACTGCTTTCTAGTTGTAATACACATACTGTGGAAATTGAACACCCTGGCAGACAGAATCAGTAGGTCTAGTCTAATTCCTCGTGAGTGTTCCCTCAATCGATCATAGGATCATAGGAGGTTACTACACTAATGGCTGCAGGGCCCTTAGAAGCCTAGCCAAGTTCAATCCATGTTCCCAAGGGTGTCTGGCTCAAGCAGACACTAAAACAGGCTTCCATTACACATCAAGCAGAGCACCTCACTAGCCCTCTTCAAGAGAAATCTTGACGAGTGGATGGGAAATAGAAAATTCACCCCGTGAATCACTTCAGTGGCTCTTCTAGATAGAGGCACTAGAAAACAATGTTGGGTGGCATGATGCCAGGGCAGTCCTATGGGCTAGGCTTGTAAAGGCTCTAGGGTCATTAGCTTAATACTCGCATATGAACCTATAATTGCCCCTGTCCAAGAGGGACACAGGTGGAACCCCTGGATTGAATTTCCAGTTACCCATCCAGTTGTCCAAATTGCACTTAAATAGGGATAATGAGGGGCTTTGTTTAACATGAGTAGGAAACTTGTTCCAAAGGTGGGGCAACTTCTGTGAAATAAATATGTCTCTCCAGCAGGTTCTGTTGATGTCACATACCAGGTTAAGGTCCTTTGAGCAAGTGACCCCTGTGCCATTTGACTTGTAAATGTGCAGCATTTCCATTAAAGCTGGGTAAGAGATTACTCTCTATGTAAGGCACAGGTTTCTCTAAGCAGTTTGTATGACAGAGTAAAGTGACAATGATTTCAGTCTGTCTGCATAAGACAGATCTTGAAGACCCTGAATTCTCTTTGCAAGAAACCTTTGTGGTCTCTCCAATTGCTGCAGGTGTTTGGAAAGGAACATACCATAGGGGACATTAGCATTGTACTGTGTTATTGGCCTGATGAGGGAAGAGTACCGGGGGTTATAACCTCTTTTTCTGGAGGCAATACCCTTACTTATGAGATGAGCAATATAAAAGGCCCTTCAAACCACTATGGAGACATGGTAATTGAAGTTAAAGTTGCTGTCAACCTGATGTTTAGCAGTTGGGGCCAACCTTGTCACGACATTCTTGCTTTTCCCCCATAACTACAAATATAGCAGATATTTTTTCTAATTCCCCCTCCAGGGGAATTCCCAAGGGATGCTTGGTTTTGCACTTGGACCCTCAGGTCCTTTATGCTTCTTCCAATCTGTCATTTATCTCAGAGTTTCTACAAAAGCTAGCAAGTTGTAGAGCTCTGTCATCCTCATTTCTACTTTTTGGCCTCATCTAGCATGGTCTCTTTCTCCCTCTCTCTCTCTCTCTCTCTCTCTCTCTCTCAGATCTCACCTGGGATATCCTCCATGGATTCTGGCGCCCAGTCAGGGTCTCTTATCTCACCCTTAGGAGATCTAGTATCTTGATCTCCATGACCTCAAACTGACTGTATAGGTTCTCTTTTTCCAGTGATTGTAAGACAGTGCAGGCTCACTTCTCTTGTTGATGACATTAGCCAGCAGGTTCAGAACCTCTACTTTTCATTGCTTGCAATGTTATATTCACATACTTTTGGAGTTTTCATCCCGAGCTTCAGATGAAAACGAGTTCTGTTGTCCCACTCGGACTAAATGGGTAAATAAATATCAAAGACATAAATAAGTAATAATAAATAAGCTACCTATTTGGATTTCTTTTTTGAACATTGGACCTCTTTCAGTTACTGTTGCCCCCCCTTTCTGGCTATCCCTTTTAAGGAGAAGACGAGTTTTTCTCTAATATTAAACTGAACCAATCCTACCTTTATGCCTAAAGTAACAAACATCCTCCTCAGATACTGGAGCTCAATCAGGATCTCCTAACCCATCCATCACTAACACTCCATCAAGATCTGACCACTCTCAAGCTAACTGCATGCTTTCTCCAATTCCAATGATTGTTAAAGGGTCCAAGCTTTCATCTCCAGTCAAGAGTATTGTTTTAGCTTCTCAAAAGGCATACACCAAAAAAGTATATAGAAGCAAATGGAACAGATTTACTATTTGGGCCACTAAAGAGAATATTGACTCTTATTCAGCTTCCATCCATGTCATCCTTTCTTTTCTTGCTTCCTTGTTTAAAGAGGGACCCAGCTTTGCTATGATTAATCTTCAACTTGAGGCCACATTCAGTTCCCACTCTGGCCTATCTTCAGGCTCTGCAGTGTCTTCGAAGTTATGTAGAGTTTTTATGAAGGGGGGTTTCCTCCTTAGACCTCACATCAAAGACCCCACTACTCTTTGGGATCTCCCCTTAATTCTCCAAAGTCTGACTCAAAAGCCTTTTGAGCCAGCCAGTGATTGTGACATAAAATTTTTGTCTTAGAAGACTATTTTTCTAGTGGCCATCACCTCAGCTAGAAGAATTTCTGAATTACAGGCCCTCTCTTCTAAACCACTTTACATTATTTTCCACAAAAATAAAGTTTCCCTCCATACTAATCTATCTTTTATGCCTAAAGTGGCTATTGAATCAAATATTAATCAGACTATACAATTACCAGTTTTCTTCCTCAAGTACTCAAATAAAGGGGAGTACATGTTGCATTTGCTGGACGTTCATAGGTACTATGTTTCTATCTTCACAGGACTAACCTTTCAGGAAATCAGATCAATTATTTGTGTCTTTTTCACCTAATTACCTGAGGCATGCAATAATGAAGGTAACTCTTGCAAGGTGGATTTCTAATTGCATTTCTTTAATACATTAAGAATGGTTTGAATCTGACTATTCTGCCTAAAGCCCATTTAATTAGATCTGTAGCCACATCTTCTGCCTTTTCATCCAGAATCTCGATGACATCTGTGCATTAGCCACTTGGTCTTAATCCCATACATTTGTGACTCATTACAAATTGGATGTTGTCTCCAGAAGCAGAGCTTCTTTTGGTTCGACAGTGCTCTGTCATATCCTTCCTTAAGGCCACCCAAGAGAGACTGTAGCTAGGGACTCTGACCCATATGTGAATCAGAAGAAGGACAGCATCAGATTTTTAAGTTATGTACTTACTGTGATGACCCACCACTGGACCAGTAATCAGGGAACCTCAATCCTCACCACTGGCACCTGTGGGGGGACATTCACTGGGAGGATAACAGGTACACACACAATTTTTCTGCATCAAGTGCAATTTTCCTTAAGAGCACAGTGAGACCACAGTCAGTCCGGGTCTGGTTTCTCCCTCTTCCTCCAGATCAGCCAAAATGAAAGGTTTACATATATTTAATAATAAATAATAAAAGAACAAGACTATACTAAATATATATTCACACTGTGAATTTCACAGTGACATCAGATTTCAAAACCACAGGATTATTTAAATAACATTGCAGTACAGGCTCACACAAATCAAGAAAAACAAAATCTAAACTAAGCTTTGCTATATTCCTGACTGTATCTAACAGAGTTACTATACCCCAGCAACTTACTTAGAGCAAGGCAGATGTGGTGAATGGTTCTTCTTGTTGTCAGGTCCAAGACAGAATGCAAAGTGCTTTTTCTCACTGAGAGACTTCTCAAAATATTATTGCTGGGATAGCTTGCAGAATGACATAATTTCTGGTCATCTGACTTCTAGTTCCCAGGCAACCCCCCCCCCCCATTGCTGAAGCTGGCTGTATTTAGAGTCTACCTGTAAAAATACTCATACAAGGGCTTTTGCTCAGATCTTTGGCAGCTGCTGGAAGTCCTAAAACAATTGCATTCCTTCATGCTTCCAAAGTAGCAATTAGTTCACCCAAGAGACAATACAGAAACATTCCTAGTATAGACTTTGTGTCTCTGGCTGTATTGAAGCATCTTTATGGCCTAGAATATGGTTTAATTTAATTTCAGGTATTTTTCTAAAGTTTGCTGTACTTAGGTTAACCCTCTGGTTTCCTCTGTTAACATATATATTTAAACAGTTGCAATAGTGCATGTACATTTCTGTTCTCTTCCAGTAGGGTGCACTGTGGATACATTTTAAGCACAAGCACTATGCAAATATATTTTCAACACAAACATCAGTACAGAGCAGTTTGATATACACATAGCATTCAGTTCTAATACACTTGTAACACAAGCATCTTGTATAGATTAGTTTGATATTCACAAATGACATATAATTATTTACAAAATTCCAGCTAACTGTGCTGGCAGTACCTCCTCTTGTCACACTTAACATAACTTGGCATCCATGTTGTCCATTTGATTCACCTTCCCTCCTGTCCGTCCCCCTACCTAGAAAATTGTTTTCTGGAGGATCTATGAAGCATTTATAGGAACATTTGTTCCTGATTAAGCCTCTGGGTTTGTCTCTTTTTCCTTATTTTTCCTTATTTCTAATAGGCAGAAAACTTGATGAGGAAGCTGTGCTTAGTACAGAGGAATGTGGGTAGAGGGAGGAGCTCAAGCCTGGAAGATGAAGTCTGTAGAAGGTGGATGAGTCAGATTCGAGGATCAGATCCATGACACACACATGAATCAGAATGAGAATGGACAACACAGATGCTAAGTTACGGTAAGTAAATAACTTAAGAAATGTATCTACTTGCTGGTTGTACTTTATTTTATTTGTGGGAGAGACTATATAGGTATCTACTTGGAAGAATGAGCACAATTGGCATGAATTATTGTGTGCTGTATATGACTTAATGGAACATTACAATTATAGGTTCATAGGTAGGTACTAGGCTATTGGCCCAAGGGCCTAAGTAAGCCTAGCTAACAAGGTTCCCTGGCTTACGCCACCCAAGAAAGTTATTTTCCTGTGCCCCTGTCGAGCAGAGCCACAGAAGTGATCCCTGGGGTGTATTTCCTAATTCCCATCCACTCATCAAGACTTTTCTTGAAGAGTGTTAACGAGGAACTTTGCTTGACATAGATGGGTAGTTTGTTCCAGAGTATGGAAATTCTCTGGGACAGGAATCTATCCCTCCAGCATGTCCTGTTTATTTTGGTGACAAGGTTTAGGTCCCTAGAGAATGTAGCTCAGAGGGATTGGGATTTCTTTAGATGTAACATGTCCAACAGCTCTGGTTTTGACATAGCTTTATATGTTAGGCAGAGATCACCTCAGAGTAGGCGATATGCTATGGAGTAAAGCTGAAGTTTTTTGAGATGGTCAGTGTAGGGCATCTATTTGAGGCCAGTAATCCTCTTTGTGAGGTAATTCTGTGGCCTTTCCAGCTGCTGCAGATATCTTGTGAGGTACATTCCAAAAGGGGCGTTGTACTCTATAATGGGTCTAATGAATGTCGAGTAGAGGCGAACAATGACCTCTTTTTTCCTGGATGAGAACCCTTTTGTGATGAGGTGTGACATGTAGAAGGAGGTCCTGACTATTGTGGTGATGTGATTATCAAAGGAGAGACTACTGTCCACCTGGGTCCCAGGGTCTCTTATCACACATTCGGCATTAAGTAAACTGCCGTCTATGTGGTAGCTCATGGGTACAGAGTTTTTACCAAAGGGGATGACAATGCCCTTTTTGGCATTGAGCTTGAGGCTATGGCTCTGACACCAGGCATCTGTCTCAGTGAGGCCCTTCTGTAGGATGTCCACATCATTTGGGGACTCGACTATGGCTCCTAGTTTGGTGTCATCTGCGAACTTTGTTAGCCAGAGGCCTTCTGTGTTAGCCTGTACTTCAGAGAAGTAAATACCAAACAGAAGAGGTCCCAGGACTGAATCCTGTGGTACTCCAATTGTCACTGGTTTGAAGTCAGATTTGGAGTCTGCAACTTTTACAGTGTTGGTTCTGTCAGTGAACCAGTTGGTAACCCATCTTGTGACATAGGGATTTATACCTAGTTTAGTGAGTTTAGCTATAATTCCAGAATGGGGGATGCTGTTGAAAGTCTTGGCGAGATCAAGATAGGCTGTGTGAACCACCTTATCCTCATCTATGGCTTTGGTGACTGCCTCAAAGAAGTCAATCAGATTCAGGAGACATGATCTGCCTTTCACAAACACGAACTGGGTGGGGTCCAGAGTTTGGAGGTTACCAATGTCTTTGTTTATGAGTACCATGATGATACTTTCCATGGCCTTGGAGTCCAGGCTCATCAGGCTAATGGGGTGATAGTTCCCTGGATCAGTGGTGGCTTCCCCTTTGTGGAGTGGGATAACTGTTGCTGTGTGCCATTCAGTGGGCACAAAGCCTGACATGAGGCTATGATTGAACATGGTGCTTAGGTGGGGAGCCAGTTCATTCTGAAGTTCATGTAAAACCCAATCTGGGATGTTGTCCGGTCCCATGGATGCTGTGTTTTGGGCTTTAGAGAGTGCAGCTTTTACCTGTGTAGTTGTGATTACAGGGACTCTGCATTTTTCCTGTATAGATATGGGCCCTTTAGGGGGTGAGAGGGGGGTAAAGTTAGCACTGAACCTGTCTGCCAGGATATTGGCAATATCAGTTGGTTCTGTAATTTTCATGCCATTGTGCTGTAACTCAGAGCAGATCTGGGTGTTGCCATTGAGATTCTAGACATAGCTATAGAATGCTTTGTGGTTGTCCTTAGAATCAGTGTTGATTTTGTTTTTGTAGCTAGCTTTGGAGGATCTTCTAAGGGATCTCAGCTTCTTACTGAGGCTGACTAGGGAGCTCCTTCACTCATGGGATTTTACTCTCTTTTGCAACAGTTTCTTCCTTCTGTTGTAGAGTTTGTTTATGGCAGGGGACCACCAGATTGGCTTCTTTTTTTTTTTGAGGATAGCATCTTGATTCTGTTTGGGATAGCACGATCCATGCACTCGTGTAAGTGCTTATAGAGTGCATTTGTGTAGGATTTGGCAGTTGTAATTGTATTGTCCATCTGCATGGGTGTTATGAAGTTCCCCACTTCTGTGTTAAGAAGCATGAAGTTGGCTTTGGAGACATTTTTTACCATGGTTTCCTTAATGGGGGGTGGGGACGGAATGTGGATATTTAGGGTGATTAGCTTATGGTCGGATCTGACCAACGAGGAGTTGACTTCAGGTGTGCAACACTGGTCACTCATGTTGGTAATGACTAGGTCTAGGATATTGTTGCCCCTGGTGGGGGTGTGGATAATTTGACCCAAGGCATTGGAATTTATGAATTCCAGAAAGCATTGAGCGAAAGAGTTGGTACATGGGTAGTTTTCCCAGTTAATGGTGGGGTAGTTGAAATTGCCCATTATTAGGGTGTTTGTTTGAACCCTAATATTTTCCAGTATATCAAGAAAAGAGGAGTGGGAATCATGGGGCATGGTGGGGGATCTGTAGCAAGCTACAATTTGGATTGCAGTTTTGCCCAGAGTTAGTTGCACTTGGATAACCTCAGATGCATTATGCTGAGCAACTAGCCCGGAGGTGTGGATATCCTTAATGAATATAGGCACACCTCCACCTTTGGTGTTTCAGTCCAGGTTAGATGGCTGAAAAGTGTGGTATGAGTTATAGCCTGATAATGCAGGGGTGCTCCCTGGAGCCTTGAACCAGGTCTCAGTCACTGCACAAATATCGATGTTCTCCATTTTAAGGAGTGCCTCGAGTGAGTGCATTTTGAGATTTAGATTTCTAGCATTGAGTAGCATTACCCTCAGTTTTTGCTTGCCTGTTCCTGTTACAGTGGTGAATTTGTCATTTGAACCTTGCCTAAAAAAGGCACTACAGGGGCGGCAAGAGCCTTAGCCAGCATCCAGAATCCCAGGGGCAACAGGTGCAGCCCATCTCTGGCAAAACATCGTGGTCTGTCGACCATGTCATCCCAGGCAGACAGATACTGCATCCCCTTAGAATGACACCAGAAGCTTAGCTAATTGCTAAAGTCAATCATTTTGTCCTTGTACTGCAGTATCATTCTTGGTGATGGCAGGATGCTACTCAGGGCTAGGGCCATACCTGCCTGGGCTACAAGATTGGAGAGCTCTTCCATGTCTCTTTTTATGTAGTTCAGGGAGGTATGTCACAGGTTGTTCACACCAATATGGACAATGACAGAGTCATATTTGTACTTCTTGTGGAGTGACCTGAGTGTTTGGGTTATGTTGCGGATTCTGGCACCCGACAGGCAGATGACAGTAACCGTCTCCTTGTTTAGCCTGGTGAGTGGGACATCAGTGTGCCTGACTATAGACTCACCTATGACTAGTGTGTTGGGTATGTTGTTTGCCTTATGGGCTGTGGTTGAGTGGCACACTAAGTCTGTGGGCTGTGTGTCATTTGGGTTGTGTTGGGGGGTGGAGGTTGTTTGCATTTCTGCTTTGGAGGTCTCTGTTGCTTGAGCAGATTATTATTGAGAGTCTCCGCGAATGTTTTTGTGTTTCTGTGTGTGGATGTTGGTGGTGTAGGTTTAGTGGGACTATGTGATGGGCTTCTCCTCTTGACTGTCAAGTTCAGTCTTGGTTATAGAGAGCTTTATCTCCAGTTTGGCTAGATAAGTGCATCTTTCACAGGTTGTAGTGTTGGGTGGTAGGAGGAGAGGGCTGTCTGTGTACATGAGGCAATTGCTACATTGCCCCAAGATGCCCAGATTCATCAGATAGACAGGAGAGAACACTGGGAGCTGACCCTTGGACATGCCTGAATAAAAAAACTATTTTCCTTTAGACAAGTGAGGAAAGTGAGTACAAGAGCTGTTTTTCTCTAAGCAAGTGAGGAAAGTAAGTACAAAAACTGTTTTCCTCTAGGTAATGAGGAAGGTTGAGTTATGTAGTAATTTGTAGCTTATTTAGTGCTTACAAGTTCTGAACAAGTGCTGAGCATGAATAAGCCAATTCAAGTGCTAAAACTAAGAATCTGTATCTGGACTAGACTAGTTACAGGAAAGAAACAAGTGCAAATGGTGGCTTTTAAATCAGAAAGTTGAGAGAGATGGAAAAATTGCCAGAATGGCCAATAACTACAATTTCTGGGCCAGAACCACTCCTTATGTGGTAGATAGGTTACCTAGTGCTTACCAGCTTATCACTCTCACTGATAAGCTAGCAGGCCTCTCTCCAACACAGACAGGCTTGGGGGGCTCAGAAGCTTACAAAGCAGTCCTGGATATAGCACATCTGTATCTGGACAAGACTAGTTACAGGAAAGCCAGGAAACAAGCTTACATTTTTTTTTGTTACAGTTAAGCAGAAAACAGGGAGATTCTAGCAAAGTTTTTTTTTTGTAAATGAAAGGGAGAAAGGAGAAACAGAAGATGATTCAAGGTTAGGAAACTAAGTGGGTTAGCCTTCTCAAATGTTCTCTCTGTATTAGGTAGCATGAGCTAATGACACTAGACTGGGAGGAATGTCCCAGATCAAATTTACAGTAGGGGGCGGGCAACTGCAAAGCCACCAAGTATAACAGCAAGACACAAACAGGGAGGAAGGGTGGGGAACAATACTACAGCTACTAGCCTACACTCTTTTAGACAGTAAACACTGCAGAAATGCTTATCACAGCAGAAAAACAGCAGTGAGCCACAAAATGAAAGTTTTTAAACAGATAAAGGAGCAAGGAGACTCTACAGAATGCTTTTAACTGCAAACAAATCAGTTATATGAAACAATCCTTGGCAGGAAATCAGAACAAACAAACAGGTGCTTAACAAGTAGAGAAAATGTCCAGTTAATACCTTTCACACAGTGAAACTAGCTAAAAAGCTTTACAGTGTGACAGTAAAAATCTTATTTATAAGGCCCTGTAAGGCAGACAAATTTAGTTCAACCGTGCAGATTAGTTAATAGCAATAAAATACAGTAGAAAGTATGCAGCAGGCAATAAAATATCCTATATATAAATTGCTAGAAGCAATTACTAGTAAAAATAAGCAAAAAAAAACAGGATACTTACTCAGATCAGAGTTGTAGTCAATGCCCCTCTTCCACTCTGCTCAGTGTTTATTGACAGAAATCTTCTCAAAGTTAAGGCTTAAATACCAGAATATACAACCTTAAACAACTTAAAAAAAATCTCAAAAGAACCAATGAGTGCTCACTCCAAGCTATAGATCATCCAACCCCCACCAGGCAGCAGCCAATCAATAAAATCCTGCCAGAAGGTAAAGAAAGGCTTCTGCTAATTCAAGATGGCCTGGGCATGTTCTCAGAACAACCACTGCAAAAACAAACAGGCCGAGAGACAATAAATCTGAACTGGGACTATACTACAGCTACTAGCCTACACTCTTTTAGACAGTAAACACTATAGAAATGTTTATCCCAGCAGAAAAACAGCAGTGAATCACAAAAAGAAAGTTTTTAAATAGATAAATGAGCAAGGAGACTCTACAGAATGTTTTTAACTGCAAATATAATCAGTTATATGATGCACTCCTTGGCAGGAAATCAGAACAAACAGGTGCTTAACAAGTAGAGAAAATTTCCAGTTAATACCTTTCACACAGTGAAACTAATTAAAAAGCTTTACAAGCAGTGTGACAGTAAAAACCTTATTTATCAGGCCCTGTAAGGCAGACAATTTTAGTTTAACCATGCAGATTAGTTAATAGCAATAAAATACACTAGAAAGCATGCAGCAGGCAATAAAAAGTGCTATATATAAATTGCTAGAAGCAATAACTAGTAAACATAAGCAAAAAAAAAAAAAAAAAACAGGATACTTAATGTTATATATCTCAGATCACAGTTGTAGTCAATGCCCCTCCTCCACTCGGCTCAGTGTGTTATGCTCACCTTCCCATTATGTCTCCACTCTGCAAGTATACGTGAAGAGGAAGGTGACACCTAGTACTTCCACCATAGCCTACCACTGTTGTAGGCCAGGCCAGGCCAGGCTGGCTGCCATGATTGTGATAAGACTACACTACTACAAAGGAAAGAAGCCCCCTGTCAGGCAGTCAGGCAGCCCTGCTACATCAACTGTGGATGTATAGCCATAGCTGCAGCATTTATTTTGGAGGCTTAGGTGGAGAGACATCTGGATGACCACCTGGTCTGTATTGAAAGACTCCTGAAGTGGATTGCAGATTCAGTCCTTTAACAGGCCCTGGCCATTTAGCCACCAGAGGGTACCCAAGCCCATATCACTAACTACATGGAACTGTCAGCTGGTGATAGTTCTGTGTAGGTTGTCCAAAGGGCTAGATTGCCATTCCTTTGCAGTTAGCACCCCACCTTTCCCCCTGCATGGTGTCGCTCCTTCCTCCTTGTCATTCTGTATACCTTGTGAGTGGTCCAAACCTCTCTATATCCATTTGCCAACTCTCATTATGTATGTGTCTAGTCCTTTTCATCTCAACATCATGTATGCTCAGTCACCTCTGTTTGTACTGTTTTGTTGTTTTTTTTCTGTTTGCCCCAAGAAACCTTCCTACACTCTTTTTTTGTACCCAATTTTCCCTTCACTTGCATCCTATATCCCTCATCCATTCTCCCTTTATATAAAAAGAGTCTCTATCTTCAAAACAAAATTGTATCCTACCTTACTATTCCCCATGTCACACTATCCTGTGTGTTAACCTATGTGTTCTCCTTATGTGTTTCTGTCTTTTTGCTTCACATTCCTATTGCCCAATAAACCCCTTTTCATCTTATTTTGCTATTGACAGTGGTGGCCATATGTCTAGCCCCCACAGTTGTTAAATAACATACTTTAGTTGAAATTTTTTACAGTCTTTTTGGATCAATACTACAGAGGTGATACTAATGTGACAACACTTCTCTTAGCAGTGGTTTGAATTGCTTTGCTCTGCAGAGTACAGATCATATTTCAGGCTATCTCATGTTGGTGTGCACTGCTAAGTACTGTGAAAGCTGAGGTACTAGAAATGCTGACATGCTGCTCCTATCTCTGAGTCATTCATTACCAGGCATTCTCCCATGCAGCTCTTATCTCTGAGTACTTCACTACCAGACATTCTACCATGCAGCTCCTTTCTCTGAGTCCTTCACTACCAGGCATTCTACCATGCAACTCTTATCTCTGAATCCTTCACTATCAGATGCACTGCAGTACAGCTCCAATCTCTGAGTAGCTTATTGCCAGGCATATTATCATGCAGTTCCTATCTCTGAGTGCTTCACTACCAGCCATGTTAACATGCAGCTCCTTTCTCTGAGTACTTCGCTCCTACACGCAGAGCAGTACAGCTCCCATTTCTGAGTAGTTCATTACCAGGCACACTACCATGAAGCTCCTATCACTGAGCACTTCACTACCAGGCACATTACCTGCAGCTCCTATCTCTGAGTATTTTACAACCAGGCACAGTACCATGCAGCTCCTGTCTATGAGTACTTCACTACTAGGCATGTTAACATGCAGCTCCAGTCTCTGAGTACATCACTACTAGGCATGTTTACATGCATCTCCTATCTCGGAGTAGTTCATGTTCTTCTACTCTCTTGAGTAACATGAGGTCTGCACTGCTCAGTAATGTAGCGTGGTTGAAACACTGTTTGGTATTATCATAAAGAAGCTGAAAAAGTTGCTTGGCAGCACACTTTACCTTGTTGTTGCCCATATAATTGTGGAAAATAGCTTGTTTGGAGATGCACAGCATAGATGAGTAATGCTTTTTTTCTGAACTTCAGCCTTAGATTTGTACCTTTGAATTTAGAAAAGTTGTGGATTTTTTTGAGGAAGTCATACTTTTTTAGTGTATAGACTATCTCTGTCCTCCCTCTCAAAGCAGTTACGGGTCACTGTTCCTTCAAGGACAGCGTAAATTTTAAATAAACTGCAAGTAAACAAAAATAAAAACGATGATTCTACAATCCCATAGCTAACAATGCTTTATTAATATGTACGCATAGTAACAATAATATTTGTTCTAGGGTTACTAAGCCCAATGTTTGCACTTTTCTATGTTGACCAGCAGGTGATGCTGTATACCCGTTTGATATACCAGCCTTGAAAGGAGAATATTTTTGATGGAAACCTGAATTATATAATGGGAAAGCATAAATACTTTGTATTAAGTCAAAATAGTACATAAAACTAAAATAAAATAATTCTGTATGTGTTTTAGCTGCTTTCAGTAAAGGATTATGTGGAGCTCTCATAAGTATATTTTAGTTGTATTAAACTGCAAAAGCAATATCCTCCGTACGCATCCTTAAAATATGCACCTACAGAATATTTAGATCTGAAGGCTATATTGCACAAAATGAGATTTAGTGCATGTTATATGCAATACTGGTTAGTGGACATATGCATACAGCAGTGATACAGCTCTAACGTTCAGTTTAGAACACTGTATATAAGGTAAAGCAATCACATATCTGCAAAGTTACACTACAAATAGACCTTGCTTAAAGAGATGATATTTGTTGAAGGAGACATAGAAGTGGTGTGACTGGCACATGGTACAGGTGAGTTTGACAAGAAATGGAAGGTAAACGTTCCTTATTCTACAATTCTCTTGGCCATGGACATATATAACAGAGAGAATAAAATGCAGAAAGGCAGGCAGATGGAGAGATAGACATGCAGACAGATGCACTCACTCACAGACATGCGTGAGTAAACAGACACACACACACACACGCGCGCGCGCGCGCTGTAGCTGTAAACTGTGTAGGATTGTAAATGAGCAGCTCTCAATGAATGATACAGTTAGCAGTACTGTCTGAAACATTCAATGCTGAGCTGACTGTCTGAGCTGTTACATGATGAGTTGCAGGCCATACAGAAGAGGTATACGTGTGTAGTCTGTGGAGGTGAAAGTGATAACAGAAAGGTGCCTGTTTGTGAGTGTGACCTTTTAAACACCTGTTGGTAAAACCATGCGTTTATCCAAACTGTCATAAATTCATATAATTGTTAAGCCATACTGAACAAATAAAAAAGGATGTTTCCTAAGCATGGCAGCAGAGTATATAGATTCAGCATTCTAAGTATTACATCATACTGTATTGCACACATGTCTCAATCAAGGCACTACATAGTGATGAAAAAGGACAAGAATTACAAGATGTCATGTCCTATACCTGCCAGGTGGCTTTTAAAGCAACAGGATGCATAAGAAAAGTATCCATCACTTTGATGCACTAAATATAATTTTTTCATGTGGTAGTCCATATACAATAGAGAGCAGTTTGGAAGTAGTGAGAGCCAGAAAGGCCATCTACCTTATCCTGTGTTCACTACAGTCAAGTGCCAAGCTTGTAAGAGAGCGGTGGCCAGAGTGAACCAGACAGATAATGAATATCAGATGCAGTGAAATTTTTTGATGAAGAAGGATTTAAACAGTAGGTAGTGAAAAGGTGCAAGGAAGGGGAACATAATAGTGCTGACCATGGATGAAGATGCAGGACTGTAGGTAATCCTGCCATATTGCAAATGGTGGGAAAACAACCACCAGAAATCAAGATTATGAAGTGGGATTTAAGAGGAGCTAATTATAAGAAAATATCAGAAAGGTGGAAACTGTAAAGGAACTGACATGGAAGAGTATACAGGTTAGCGAAGGACAAAACAAGAAAAAAGAAAGCAGGACACTGCTGCTGCTCAATGAAGCTTTTAATAAAAAAACTTAAAAACAAGTTGGCAGGATAATCCAAGGTAATCAAAATGCAAAACAAGTAAAAAAGGTTAGCGCTTTCGGGTTACACCCTTGGGTGTAACCCGAAAGCGCTAACCTTTTTTACTTGTTTTGCATTTTGATTACCTTGGATTATCCTGCCAACTTGTTTTTAAGTTTTTTTATTAAAAGCTTCATTGAGCAGCAGCAGTGTCCTGCTTTCTTTTTTCTTGTTTTGCCTACTTTGGATTCGCAGGACTTTGGCAAGGCTGAGTGGATTCTCTTTTTTGTTAGGTTAGCGAAGGAAAAGAAAGAAAAAGGCTAATGTGGCTGGTCATATTTATTTTCTGTTATAAATCACTTTTACCTTGTAACTACACCAGAGCCATTACAAGGGTGGAGTGAAAGGAGCAGCTTCTCTGAGTGTAAGCTTTTAGGGGGTACAGTCAGTAGGTGTTGATATCGTTGGTGTGCAGTACTGGTAACGATTTATGAAGCCACAAGGATATTGCAGTTTTATAAATGAATGCTGATACTGCATTTACAGTCCTGGCAGAAAGCTGCAGTACTAATTTTGTGAGTGAGTGAGTGAGTGAGTGAGTGAGTGAGTGAGTGAGTGAGTGAGTGAGTGAGTGAGTGAGTGAGTGAGTGAGTGAGTGAGCGAGTGAGTGAGTGAGTGAGTGAGTGAGTGTGCTACAGTTACAGAAGGGCAAACAACAGCCTTTTGTTTTTCTCCTCTTGAGTACAGGGGGTAGGGTCACCTGTTTGGGGAACTTCACAGGGTGCCAGGTGACCTAGCTACAGTTCTGAACTATTTTACCTGAAACTGCATATTCAGTCAAATTATCCTCATCCAAACACTATTAAATTACTAGCCACGGCCATGCATTATCATTAACTCTTTCTTCACCATAGCTTGTGTGCACAAGCATTTTTTAATGTTTTGTTCCGCCTGCAACTCTCTGCTATCAACCGTGTTCCATAGCCCTGCTCAGTCATCCACTCCACGCTCCCTGATGACTTTTTACTCTTAGGACTGTGACCCAATATAGGAAATTCCTTATTGTAATTTGTTGGGAGAAGAATGCAAAGAGGAAATCAGGGTGTTCTGGTACAGTACCACACTGACAGCTGTAGAAGGCTTTGTTGGTATGTCCTAGGAACTGCCCCACTTCATTTCCCATTGGACATTACATGCATCCGGACTAGAGTCATTGGTCTCAGCCATTTACTACTAGTCCTTGGCTGAAAACCTCATCTCTCTTTCTCTCTCTCTCTCTCTCTATCAGGACAGGTGAGACAGGGAAAATCTACCTCATTTCTTCAGTTGACTTTGCAGGGGTTAGCAAGTTATCAGGGACACAAATTCTCTTATGTGAAGCCAGCACTATATACATTAGCATTTTCATTATTTCCTCTCTCTCTGTCTGTCTGAGACAAAACCATTAAACTACTTTATAGTATTCTTATGTGACAGAGAAGTAAACCAGCCTCTCTTCTCCAAGCTACTTTTCAATACCACCATAACTCTGCTATTTATGTATGTTAACTGAAATGTCTGTGTCTCAGGAAAAGGAGAATGACCATGATCCTGCAATTTCAATCCTTAAATTCAAAACCCAGAAAATGCACACTAATGACTGTACTTTACAGCATCAATTAGTAATGTGTCACAGTTAAGCCTTACATATCTTTCAGTTTACCTCTGTGTCACTCACCCGCGTATACACCACAGTCTTTGCACGTACCTATACCATATTACACCTCTATCCAAAGATCTGGAAAGCCTAGACACCACATTAGGACCAAGTTCCTCAGCACTCTTTATCATTTTCCCTCCACCAAACTTCTTTTATCCCTTTCTCCTGCTAACCCTTCAACCTTTGCCCTTCTCACTCTGAACACCATCTGTATCTTTTGCTCTAGCAACTCACTGACAAGTCACAATTCACTCTCCGCACCACTACTTATCTCTCACACACTCTTCTCCAATGCACTGCTTTATTCCTTTATACTACTTATGGTTTCTACAGCTCATACCTGCACTTACTTCCATACTTCCAAACTTTTTCTGTCTGTCATAGATTCATAGGTTCATAGATTAGTACTAGGCTAACTGCCCTTGTGAGCCATTTTAAGCCTAGCCATTTATCCCTTGTGAGACTCAAACCCTGTACCTTGTGTTTGCAAGGCAAACACCTTAACCATTAGGCCACCCTCCCAACCCATTTACTTCATGGAACAGCTTCATTTTACATACAGAAACTCCTCTTGTTTTCCCTAAACTCTTTGCCTTTCTTCCTCTACTTATCCTTTGCACTTTGTCTTTTCCTCAGCACTTCCCTCACTTTCCATATACTCTTCAGCCTTGACTCGTCTCTCACAAATATCCTTAAGAAAGCTTTCTCAGTATGTAAAACCTTTGTATTCATTCACTAGGGAGTTTTTATGTTTATTAGGCATTTAACCTAACCCAGTTCCCAACATGTACATTCACTCTTTATGCACCCTAATAAGCTACTTTTTAGTCTCTAACAGTTACCGAATATGAACTATAGCACATACTTAACACCTGTGGAATTAATAATAAAATTCACCTTCTTGAGGCATAATGGTTCACCATAACCCTGACGTCTTCAGTATCACAGAAGTATGGCTAAAACAGGATGACCCCTACCTGCTTTCATTAATAATCAATATAATACCAACTGACAAGGAAGAAACTCTTCTCCTTCTGGTGGTGGTGCCCTCATCTTAACTTCTTCTATCAGTAGCAACTTTGACCCTACCTCGGTAGTTATACCTCAGCACACAGCAGAAATCTCTACATCACTTCTACCTATCTTTCACCTCCAGTTCCCCTTTCAAGCTACTTCTTCATCCTGGACTGGCTGGCTCAATAATCTTCTCAAAATAAATTTACTCTCCTAGGGCCCTAAACAAAAACTAGCTTTGCCTGTCAAAACTTCCCATAAATTAACAGGCTACTTTTCATAGCTTAGTTTAGTCATCTAGCTTACTTGCCCTTATCCTGATATAGAGGATTACACCACAGCTGGCAGAATTCTAACCAGCATCCTAAACTGGTCCACTGTTATCCAGGTGCTGTCTAAAGCCATCGGTGATAACACATCCATAACCCAAATTACTTCAGGTGAGAGATTAAAATCACTCTGCATATCTGTAACACCAGCCTTGTAATCCAATGAAGATGAAGAAATACTAAAGAACTAATTCTCCTCTATCCCCCACTCTCCAGCAAACCATGTACAATTTTCATTTCACCAGACTCACTCTCCTCACTGTAACCATATCCCCCTCCCATTAGATATGCAGTTCTATTCCTATTTTATCTGTGGCTTTTATCAAAAGATTCCTGGTACTGTTTTAAAATTGCTGTCTACTATACCTGCTCAAGACCACCAATCCCCTAACACATTTTACCAGAATCCCACTTTCATCTTTAACCTTTCCCTTTAATCTAGAATAATCTTCCTCATATGGAAAACTGCCACTATTATCCCAACACCAAAGAGAGCACATCAAACTACCCCTGAAGACTACAGACCCATCAACCCCCCTGCTAGCTAAAATGCTCAAACAATTATCTACAAATCACTTCTCCACCATTTACTTCTCTTTCATACCCTTAGTAACTGTTAGTATGGCTTCAGATGTTCACTCAATACCAGTTAGCCACTTTATATGAAAAAGGAAGTAATCTTGAATGTCATGGACAATGGTTTAATCTTTGGCATGATCTTGGTGGACCATTGATCTTACTGCATATAATCTTCTTTTTTTCTCAACATTTTTATTAAATGACATTTAAAACAGTGACATAGGTACACATACATTAGTAGTAATATTTTTCATTATTTTGATGCCGTATACATGTTTTCTTAACAATTATCATTTACTCCAATGTTACATAAATCACTCAATAGTTTTCTCATCATAAAGCTTTCTGCTCTTAGTTTCTCTTCAAATACAATTAATTGGCCGCAAGACTATTAATTCACCCACTGTATCACTATTTGAGTACATTCCTCTCCTGCCCTTCTTTTATCTGGAGTATCCCAAGGCTCTATACCTAGTCCTGTGTTCTTCTCACTCATCATTAACAGACTCACAGCTGGTCTTTCCTTGCTAAAAGTCACATTACACATAAAAAATCTTCTCCTCATACAAAGAAATTTATGTTCAAAGAAACCTACAAGAACAGTTCATTGACATTTAGAATGGAAAACATTTATCCTAAATATCAGTAAAAGTAAATACTCATTATTTGGTATACCTTAAAGACTCAGCGGCACTCCTCTATATGTCTCTTGCATCCCCAGGGAAATACCATCACATTGGACAACAATTACAAGCAGTGCTGGATTATGGGCCTTGTGGGCCTGAAGTTGAAAATGATAAGATGCCTATTTATTTTGTGTCACAATAACACAGGGTTTCATACAAAACTGGGAGTAGTTGTAGCAGGTTCTGATTTTAGGAAGTGGAACAGCATTTCAGAATTTGACAACTACCTAATCCATAGTGTAGAAGAGCTAGGTGGGAGAAGGGAACATTTTTGATCTTATTTATTGAATTTGGTAACCACATTAGATCTGACAACTGGTAATGCCACATCTCTGTATTAGCTGATGACAGGGCAAAGACAGACATTTCAACCTAGAGGGTTTATTTAAGTATACTGTTATAACTTTTGGCTACCTGGTATCCTTGAGATCTTTCAAAAATGAATGGACAGAGTTATAAAGCCCCATATTAAACATGCTGCTTCTTAACAAGATGAAGTCATAATACATACTGAAGATTGACATTCCTTTCTAGGTAACATATAGGATGTTTTAGACTCTCCTAGGCAAGCCAGATTGACAGTAAATGCCTTAAAGAGCAAGTTGCAATAGGAAAGGTAAATGTGAGGCCCCAGAAAGGGGTTAACTAGGTACTAGCAAATGTTTGTACCCATAATGTAGCTGGCTTATCTATAATTATGTTCTATGATTTTGCCTCTGTAGCATGCCTCCTACAGACATAGGTGCTGGATACTGTTGAAGAGTGTGTGGTGGGGGGCGGAGGGCAAGAGGGGTACACACATGCATATATATATATATATATATATATATATGTGTGTGTGTGTGTGTGTGTGTGTGTGTGTGTGTCTGTGTGTGTCTGTGTGTGTATATATATATATATATATATATATATATATATATATATATATATATATATACATATATATATATGGGTCTACCTGAAAACGCTGAAATTGCAGATTGCCGACAACGAGAACACTGACACCGGAAGATCAACAATGGAGAAGACCGACAGTTGAGAATCCCGATGCTGAGAACACTGACATGTTAAGGTAAGTGTGCGATAGGGATGGATGTTAGGGTAAGGGTGTGTGTAAGGTAAGTGTGTGATAGTGACGGATATTAGGGTAGGGTGGGGGTCAGGTAAGTGTGCAATAGTGACAGAGTTTAGGTTTAGGGGCAGGTTAAGTGAGTTAGGGTTAGGGTGCGGGTAAGGTAAGTGTGCGATAGTGAAGGACTTGAGAGTTAGGGGCGGATTAAGTGAGTTAGGGTTAGGGTGCAGGTAAGGTAAGTGTGCGATAGTGACGGACCTTAGGATTAGGGTTTGGGTTAAGGTAAGTGCATAGATAGTTGTGTATGTAAGGTTTAGTTTAGGTTTGTAAAGTTTTTGGTGTGCTTGTGTTGTGTGTGTGTTTTCGGGAAAGGTATTTGTTTTGTTGTGTGTGTTTTCGGGAAAGGTATTTGTTTTGTTGATTGTTGGGAGTTTGGTTTGTCGGGCATGTGAAGTTTCGTGTTTTTGAACTTTTTTTTTCGTTTTTTTTTGTGTTGGTTATTTCGTTGTCGATGTTTTGGCGTGTCAGTGTTATCAGGTAGACCCGTGTGTGTGTGTGTGTGTGTGTGTGTGTGTGTGTGTGTGTGTGTGTATATTTATATATATATATATATATATATACATATATATATATATATATATATAAATAAATATATATATATATATATATATATATATATATATATATATATAAATATATATATACACACACACACAGACACACATGGCACAGGGAACTGACTTTGAACAATGCGCAAATGCAAGTCTTATTACAACAGGATAAAAGACTTTTATACAGTTAAACCCTTGGGCCAATCAGGTAAAAGCACAATAAGGCTTCTACCAGAAGTTTCCAACTTGGATAGATTGAATTCCTTGGAAATAAGTTCCCTAACCCTGAAATGTTTAACAAAATACAGACAAAAGAGCACAACACAGAAAAACTTTGCATAACTACTAACATATTATAATACACTACTCTCTTCTCACACTGCATTCTTACATAAGGGCCCCCAAACCAAGAATCGGCAAGCATCAATTAATATCCAAACAAAGGTATAGGATCAAGGGTTCACAGATTTATAGGAGGTTACTATGCTAATGGCCATAGGACATTTACCAGGCTAGCCATGTTATACCCATGTTCCACAGGCCATTTTCCTTTTGCCTAGACTTCTGAGAAGTAGATTCCAAATAGTAAAGGGTTCAGCATAAATCTATAAACCCATGTAGTAGTACCATAAGCACTCAAGAAATAACTAATAAATGAAAACTATAATATGCTGTGGGGTTAAATCCCCCCAAAGACTGCTTCAGTAGTTTCCCATGTATGCACAACCACCAAAATGAAACAATTCCCCTAATGACCAAAAGCAAATTACATCAAAATTAATACTTTCCCAAGGTTTCCTTAAGCAGTTTGTCCATGTATGCAAAAACACCAAAATGAAACATTTTCCCGAATGACCTGTTCAATAGCCTGTTCATGTATGCACGTAAGGAGCAAATGACATCAAAATGAATCATTTCCCTAAGGTTCCCTTAATTACGTTTCCATGTATGCACAAGAACAAGAATAAAGCATTTTCCCCAACAACTTCTTTAGCAGTCTGTTTGTATGCATAGAAAGCACAAAACTACATCAAAATTAATCATTTCCCCCAAGGATCCCTTGCATACTTTGCCCATGTATGCAAAAGCACTAAAATGAAACATTTTCTCCAATGACCCCTTCAGTCAGGCTTGTCCATGTATGCACAAGCACCAGAAATGAAACATTTTCCCCAACAACTTCTTCAGTAGTCTGTTTGTATGCATGGTAAGCACAAAATTACATCAAAATGAATCATTTCCCCCAAGGATTCCTTGCGTACTTTGTCCATGTATGCACAAGCACTAAAATGAAACATTTTCTCCAACCACCCCTTCAGTACTTTGTCTATGTATGCACAAGCAATAAAATGAAATATTTTCTCCAATGACCCCTTCAGTCAGGTTTGTATATGTATGCACATTGCACAAGCACCAAAATGAAACATTTTCCCCAATGACCCTTTCAGTTCTTCTTTGTCTATGTATGCACAAACACTAAAATGAAAAACTTTCCCCAACGACCTCTTCATTGCCTTAAACCCAAGCATACCTCTCAACTGTACAGATTTTTGAAGAATGTCCAGATTTTGCCTTCATATTTTTGGTCCATTTTTCATAAAGTTGTGGTTTTCTGGCAAATTAGTAGCAAATTATTAAAGATTGAAGTTCAAAAAATGATGGCAACCATTTGTTTTCAGACTTCATATCCTTCAGAAAATTCATGCTAATGCAAAACTTGTTATTCTATCAACTTTCAAAGTTTGTAAGAGCAATATTTATAAATTGTCCCTATTTTTGGGCCTTTGTTCCACTTCTATTTATGGCTTTGTCCAGATTTCTTGCTCTACAAAGTTGACAGGTATGGACTCCCCAGTGCCTTTCCCATTCCCACCCTGTTACCAAACAAAATAGATAATAAAACAAATAATACTGACTGGCTACAGAGGCTGCAACTGTCTGCAAGAAGACAGTAATATATTTAACATACTTACCAAAACCACCATGGCACTGACAGCAATGGATGGATTCAGACTTCAGTTCTTCTCAGTCAAACTGTGTTCAAACAAACTTCAATCACTCTCTCATCTGGATTTTGAGGAGTGGAATGAGGACTGCGGAAAAAGCACGGTAACTTAGGTCCAACACAACGGTCGGGTTTAACTGTCATTTTCTACACAGTGTGACCTGCTGCTCAACCCTGACCAGACTGAACTATTAAGTCAGTCAGGCAGGGGGGAGGCAGACCAATACACCTGCTTTAGTGGTGCTTGCAGTACATACAGCCCAATCCCAATCTGAAGTTGATACCCCCCCCCCCGCACAAGTGGAAGACGTTGAGGAAGCCAAGCAGCAGCAGAGGCAGAGCACAACAGTGCAAACTATCTGATCCTAATGTCCGATTATGAATAAAAGAAAATAAACTGGCATTTCACTTATTTTTTTAATGCTTGCTACTTGCTAGCAAGCCAGGATGTACTTAGAGTAGTAGGATGCAAAAGTGTGTTGGGGGGGCGCCCCTTCCCCCTCACTCTATGGCTCCGGCACCCATGCCTACAGATGCAACAAAGGAAAGATGCACCCTGAAATAAAATGGACATTAGAGGCACATAATGCTTTTAAACAGTTGATGGAAGTGTTATATGTTCAGGACCTGTTTCAGCATCCTAAAATTTTAGTAAACCTTTCAAAGTTTATACTGATGCATGAGAGGAATGCGTAGGGACAGTGCTTTCACAAGACTTTGAAAGGGAAGAACACCCTATGTGCATTTAAGTTACAAGCTAAGCAAAACAGAACCAAGTATTCCACCAAGCATTCCATTATTAAGGGAGAACACTTGGCAACTCAGGGGGTGCTGTCATCACTGAGATTTTATTACCTTAAAAAGGGATTTACATTGGTCAGAGACCATGCCCTGCAATATGGCTACTGTCAGAAAAATATGTATTAGTGTATGTATTAGTAATATGCTTAGTGCATTTAGAGCTTGAAAAGGGTTAACACATTTATTCTATTTTTACACTGCATAAATCTGTACAAATTGCAGAAGCTTTCTGACCTTGTATTGTCATGAAATATGCGCAGCTAAAATCTTTGTTTATGCCTTGGAAATTTTCTGAGAAGCAGATGATTTCTGCTTGTGTCAGGAAAATAATGAATAGAACAATACCACTTGTATAAATGTTATGAAACTTAGACAAGGAGTTCCGCGTGTGCTGTGAGAAAATACACAGCTGCAGAAGCTATAGATAATTAGAACAAAGACTGTTTGAAAAGATGAACTGCAATCAGCATTTGCTTGTGTCTGAGTTAGAAAAGTACCTTGAAATGTAACACATGCATTAGAACTACACAATAGAAGTCTGTAATGGGCTAGGGCCCACCAAGGCCAGGTTGTTTTTCTCAAAAGTTTCTCACAAATCTAGTCATGTCAGCAGAAAATCTGAGTAACATCTGCTGTAGAACAATACTGAAAGTTGTGTTTGATTATGTCAGCTATAGAAGGCCATGTCTTGTAAAACAGTATAAGAATAGCATACTTCCTGTTAGTAGTTAGGCAAAATCCTGTATTTGCATGTTTTTGTCTCCTTGCTGCAAGTTATTAAATGTGCCTTAACTGATCCTTACGTGTATTGGTCTTTGAAGTTTTTTCCTTTGACAGATTGGTCCTTCGGACCGGAAAGCCTCACTTTGCCTCAGATCAGATAGGCCATGTGGCTTGAAACCGTACGGGGAAGAAACCACATCGGTTCTTCTTATTTGAAAAGCCCTCCAACTGAATTGTTGTACAAAAGAGGCCAGCCACTTTCTGATCTGCGATTGAAGGACGGGTTTACATGAACCAGGTGATCAATCACGAAAGCTCAGGTAAGGTGAATCTACCTTTATTTCTGTTTCAGATCAGGGACTAGATTTGTATTGTTTTTGTCAGGACTGTATTTTTACAAGTCAGGGACAGAAAAGATTACTGTCTTGTCATAGATCAGGGAAACAGAGCAGGTAGGCAGTCATTCTGAAGAGACTATAACAAAATCCGTGGTACCATATTAAAAAATAAGGACTTACATAATGATTAAGAGGTTAGAACAAAATGGGTAATAATTGCACAAAAAGATCCCAAAATCCGCCGTTAACCGAAGACACGAAATAAATGCAGTCACAGCATGTTGATAATATTAAATACTACTCAAAATGGGTTAATAAGTATGAATTTGACGGTAAATTAGAAAAATCCCCGCTTATCAAACTTGTCAAACACCTTAAAACTGATTCTAAAGGTCGGGTAAAAAAGCAGCGCCAATTAGGAATTCCCCAGGCACACAGGTGGATTGAGGAGGTACACCGTAGGGAACAAAAGAATAATTCAAAAGCAATTTTTTTAGATAAGGAGGACAATAACCTAGTAATAGCATCGGCCCCTTCACCTCCCTTACCAGAATATGAAGCAAGTGAACAAGTTAGTCCACCTCTGCGATATCCTGCTGCCACTGTAAACAGAGACACTACAAAAGTAAAACCGTTTATTAGAGATCCCGTCGAGACCAGGTCTCGAACACGGGCAGGTAATTTAAAAGGGGGCATTGAGCTATACCAAATGGGTAGGAATTCACGATCTATGAGTGAAGAAGAAATATACCCACTTATAGAAGTGCCTAATCTTCAGGCAGGGCAAGAAGGTCAGGACCCAACTATTCTAGTGTATAGACTCTGGACTCCGGAAGACATCCGGAAAGCCACTGAGGGACATATTAGTGAAAGCAGCTAATGGACAGCTGTATCGGGAGCCCCTCTCCCATAATATTGCAATAACTGATCCTGTTTCAGGATTGACCCAGAAAAGCAAAATTGTTGTTTCTGCAAAATTCCAAGTAAATCTCTTGGGCAGATACCTTATGCAGCTATTTAGTATAGCAGTAGTTCTGACTATGCAGGGTATGGAAGCACAGTGACAAATTGATACCTTTGCAGTGCAATCGGAGGGTGAAATGTTTTATTGGTATAGCCAGGACTTGGTTACGACTGGTCCAGGGGCAGTAACCGAAGAGTTGATGAACGTAGCCATCAGCAAGTTCCCCTCCCTTGACATTGATAAATAGCATTTGTTGCACTGTACTCTGTATTATTATAACACACCAGGACCTGATAAGGAATATGAGCAGGAATTGTTTAGAAATCGTGCAAACAGACTGATATTACGTAATCTGTACTGGGACATGGAAGGGAACAATGTAGCCAGCTGTTCATTGCCCCAGGAGTTCTTTGCACTCTATAAATCTAATTGATTGCCACACATTAGCTTAACTAAGGACAAGAATGTAGAATGGGTAGACTTAGGAGAAAAAGTCACGAGATGGGAAAAGCAGACAGAGTTAGAACTGTTAGAACAAGGAATACAAAGGCAGAAGTTGAATTGGATAACTCAGACCCACCCAGCCGTGCACTTGCAGTCTAGCAAGGACAGCTGATTAGTACTCCTATAAAAGGAGGAAGAGAATGCCTTACAGAATATACCAGAAACTCTTTGGTCAACAGGAAAGTCAGATGTAGGAGTTATTCGTACAGCAGGACCAGTTACTATTATGCCAAAGTCAGCATTTAGACCACAGAAAAGACAGTATCCCTTAAGAAAAGATGCAGAGGTAGGAATCAAACCTATTATAGCAGCTTTACTTAAGGAAGGGGTGCTGGTGGAATCTCCTGATTCACCATGTAACACACCCTTATTTCCTGTTAAGAAAGCAAATGGAGAATGGCGTATGGTCCAAGATTTACAAGTTGTAAATGATGCAGTAATACCAAGGGCACCTATGGTGCCAGACCCACACACCCTGTTGAATGATTTAAAACCTCAACAGAAATATTTTTCTGTGGTAGATATCAGCAATGCGTTCTTCTCGATACCGATACACCCCGACAGCCAGTATTGGTTTGCATTCACATTTCAGGGGAAAAGGTATACATATACATGACTACCACAGGGATATTGTGAAAGTCCGACAATATTCTCACAAGAAATGGCAAGCAACTTGGCGGGATTTACCCCACCAAGAGGTAGTCAGATTTTACTTTATGTTGATGATATCCTGCTGGCGGCCCCCGCCCAGCAAGATTGCAAAGAAGATACCATAGCGCTATTACAATTGAAGGACATAAAGTAAACAAAAATAAATGGCAGCTTTGGAAAAAACAAGTTAAATACATAGGATATGTAATATCCAAGGAGGGTAGGACATTAGATGAGGACAGAAAAATAGCGATTTTACAAGCACCAAAACCCCCTACCAAGAAGGAAAAGATGTTCTTCCTGGGTACGACTAATTTTTGTCGGAGCTGGATTCCAAACTATGCCTTGGAATCTGCACCGCTGACTAACCTGATTTATAAAAAGCCTATGATAGCACAAGATTTGTTACAATGGACACCAGAAGCAGAATCTGCTTTCTGCAAACTGAAACAGTTAATAGCGTCCTCATTAGTTTTAGGATTACCAAACTATCATAAACGTTTTTTCCAAACTGTAGATTGTAAGCAAGGTTATATGACATCAGTGTTAACACAGCAGCATGGGGACAAGCAACGCCCTATTGCTTATTATTCATCACAACTGGACCCAGTGGCACAGTCTTTACCTCACTGTGTACAAGCAGTAGTTGCAGCTGCAATGGCAGTACAGGCTTCAGCCTCAGTAGTTTTGTTCCACCCTCTCACATTGAGAGTGCCTCATGCAGTCGCAATTATTTTACTGCAAGAGAAGGTAGCATATCTTTCCCCTGCTAGGCATCTTTCCTGTATGACTATATTGTTGAGCCAACCTCATATGACAATTGAATGATGTACGACTTTGAACCCTTCTACCTTGCTCCCAACTCCTGCAGATGGCACACCACACAGCTGCCTGCAGGTGATTGAGCAAAAGACACTGCCTAGAAAAGATCTCACGGATGTCCCCTTGGATGATGCCAAGGTGACATACTACGTGGATGGCTCATGCAAAAGGAGTCCTGCAGGGCAGAACCTAGTAGGATATGCAGTAGTTTCTGATACTGACATTATAGAAGCGAAATCTTTACCACACAATTTATCTGCACAGGCAGCAGAATTGATTGCCTTAACACGGGCATGTACCTTAGCAAAGGGTAAATGTGTAAACATTTTTACTGACAGCCAGTACGCTTTCTCTACTGTACATGTTTTTGCGCAGCAGTGGAAAAATCGAGGAATGATAGCATCTACTGGCAAACCAATCAATCATGCACAGTTTATTTTAGATCTTTTCGAATCTATTCAGTTACCTCAGAAAGTAGCTATTTGTAAATGCACAGCTCATACCAAGCAACAGGATAGGATTTCAAAAGGTAATGCGAGAACTGATACAGCTGCAAAGCAGGCAGCTTCAGAAGTATTTCTTTTGAATGAGGAATTACAACCCTCTGAGATTTTAGATGTAGAAATGTTAAAGACAATGCAGACACTTACTACGCAAGCTGAAAAACGAAGATGGGTAAAATGAGGAGCAATTCTCGAAAAGGGGTTGTACATCTCTAAAGAAGGGAAACCGATATTGCCATCTAATTTGTTTAGATATGCAGCTTTGTTGAGCCATGGGCAGTGCTATGTCTCAACAGGGGGGATGGTACAGGTGGTGAACCAAGTGTTCACGACATAAGGATTCTTAAACTACTCTAAAAAATTTTGTTCGATGTGCCACGTTTGTAATAAACATCATGCACAAGGGGCGGTAAAGCCCAAGCAAGGGAGTTTCTCTACATCACCGTATCCGTTTCATACTATCTGTATGGATTTCATAGAACTGAACAAATGTGAAAATAAGAAGTATTGTCTTGTCATTGTAGATATGTTTTCCAGATGGGTGGAAGCCCTTCCGACTAAAAATCCAGATGCGGCAACCGTGGCGAAAATTCTTGTTAAAGAAATCATTCCTAGATTCGGCATTCCGGAAAGGATCTACAGTGACAACAGCACACACTTTGTAAACCAGACCATGCAACAGTTAAGTAAACATTTTGGTATTTCTTTAAAAAATCATTGTGCATACCACCCACAATCTGCAGGGCTAGTAGAGAGGCATAATGGGATTTTAAAGAGTAAGCTATGGAAGTTAATAGTAGAAACGCAGAGGAATTGGGTGTACTGTCTGCCCCTGGCACTGTTGAGCATGAGAACTGTTCTGAATGCAAAAGGATTGACTCCTTTTGAAAAACTATTTGGAAGGGCTTATTATATAACTCAGTGGAAACCTCTCATGCCTGCAGACCAGGAAGCCAACTGTGCACTCGCAGAGTACATGAGAAATCTGTTAAATTCTCAACATCTGTTGCAGTCAAATTCTGTTTCAGATAAAGAACAAACCAGACCATCAGAAGTGGCAGTGATCCCAGGTACCTGGATCTGGATGAAGACAATAAAGAAAAAGAATTGGACGTCACCAAAGTGGGAAGATCCATATCAAGTGCTTCTGTTGACACCCACTGCAGTCAAGATCGCAGAGCGCACCTTCTAGATCCACCTGATGCACTGCAAACTAGTCAAAAACTTTGAACTGGACAAAAATCTTGTCACATGCCAAGAGTAAAAATGATAGAGTCCAGAAGAAACAGGAATGCAGAACAACCCTTTCCTCAGAAGTATTGCATAATCATCCTGTTTACTGTACTAGTGGCAATAATCCTTTTGCTGTGGCCTTTCCTTTTCCCAGCCACACAAACTGAATTGAATAAATGTGAAGCGTTGCTCATAAACTGGCACCCAAACTTTAACACTTACCAGGCAATTAAATATGTGTATGCTGAGACTTTCAGTGTTTCGAATTGCTGGATCTGCACAGCTTTGCCGACAGCATACGGGGGGTTATTAATGACTACGGTCCCCCTAGGGGTCAATGAGACCTGGGGAAACTTGATTTATGATACCTCAACCATTACATCACAAGATAAAATAGCATTGCACTTGTCTGTTCCACAAAAGGGAACTGTGTGTTTTTATAAAAATGATACTGTTCAGGTCGGTTGGAGCAATTGCAATGTGACTGTTCCTTATAAATGTTACACTAAAGGTAACAATGCAGATTTTTATTGTAATACAAACTATGATTCATTTCTTGGATTGATGCACAAAACACTTGATGAAGTAAAACACAATTCTGTTCTATGATTGATAAAAAAATGTTTCATGCAGGGCGAGTGTATATTCACAGTAAGGTTACTACTAGAGTAGAGGACTGTTATTTTGTGTGTGGCAGAAAGGCATACAAATGGTTACCTGAGAATTGGTCTGGCAGTTGTTTTTTGGGTTACCTGGTTCTGGCCATACGACACACTGCAGTTTTGCCTCGAGGAAAAATTGTAAATGTCCGAGAGGTCGTCAAGAAACCTCTAAATCCAGTGGGACAAATCGATGCGCGTTGGAAAAACCATCATTCTATAGGCAATGGACTGACACACATGGACTTGAGTAATACTGTTATATCATGGGCAGGCATATTACCAGCATATGGAGCAACAAAATCAATCTGGGAGCTGAGAAAACTGTCTAAACTTCTCGAAGTAATGAGCAATGCAACTTTTTCCGCTCTCGAATTGGTGACTGATGAACTGAATGCCATGGCAACTGTAGTGCTTCAAAACCGCATGGCTCTCGACTTCACCCTGGCGGTGAGAGGTGGTACTTGCGCTTTAATCCAGGAAGAGTGCTGTTTGTATATTCCTGACCATAAACACGAGATAAACAATCATCTTGAGGTAATTCAGCAGGTGTCGGCCATGACCAAACCAGGCCCAAACCCACTGACGGACTTTTTCCAGAAATGATTTGGGGGGTGGGGTACCATCCTAATGAATATCCTGATTGCCATTTGTATAGGAATGCTCCTACTGGGAGTATGTGTTTGTTGTGGCATCCCCTGCATGAAAAGACTGATTTAAAGACCTTATAGACATGTCAGTTTCTGAAACCTTATATCAAAGTGCTGAGTTTGAAGAACTATTGAAAAACTGAAATGCTTTCATAAGTTTAAACTGAATGACTCTCTTAACTGCAAATCCTGAGTAGGAAGAGGTTAGGAGAAGAAAAAACTGTTTATGCTTATTTTGAAAGTAGAATAAAAGTATTAAAAGGAGGTAAATGTCAGAAAAATATGTATTAGTGTATGTATTAGTAATATGCTTAGTGCATTTAGAGCTTGAAAAGGGTTAACACATTTATTCAATTTTACACTGCATAAATCTGTACAAATTGCAGAAGCTTTCTGACCTTGTATTGTCATGAAATATGCACAGCTAAAATCTTTGTTTATGCCTTGGAAATTTACTGAGAAGCAGATGATTTCTGCTTGTGTCAGGAAAATAATGAATAGAACAATACCACTTGTATAAATGCTATGAAACTTAGACAAAGAGGTCCGCTTGTGCTGTGAGAAAATACACAGCTGCAGACGCTATAGATAATTAGAACAAAGACTGAAAAGATGAACTGCAATCAGCATTTGCTTGTGTCTGAGTTAGAAAAGTACCTTGAAATGTAACACATGCATTAGAACTACACAATAGAAGTTTGTAACGGGCTAGGGCCCACCAAGGCCAGGTTGTTTTTCTCAAACGTTTCTCACAAATCTAGTCATGTCAGCAGAAAATCTGAGCAACATTTGTTGCAGAACAATACTGAAAGTTGTGTTTGATTATGTCAGCTATAGAAGGCCATGTCTTGAAAAACAGTATAAGAATAGTATACTTCGTGTTAGTAGTTAGGCAAAATCCTGTATTTGCATGTTTTTGTCTCCTTGCTGCAAGTTATTAAATGTGCCATAACTGAACCTTATGTGTATTGGTCTTTGAAATTTTGTCCTTTGACAGCTACATAAGCAACAGGGTGGGAATATTGTAGGTGGGGGCTGTTTTTGCACCATTTTAAGTTTGCTATAAACCATTAGTCAGGATCAACTTACCACAAACTCGCTATCTAAGGCTCACAAACCATCTAGTGGGTCTGTAGCTAAAGGTTTTAAGCTGATGGATGGCCAAATGTGTCAAAAGAATCATATTATGGTGTTATTTAACCCTATGATGTGTCAAATTGTTGTAAATCTGAAGTAACATAATGTAAATAACATTGCCGAAAATAGTGTTGTTCCTTTGAGACAGACAGCTACAAGTCTGTATTTCCTAGAAAAACGTCCAATGGGAACTGGTGTTAATTAACAATTATTTCATAACAGTGATGTATAAAAGAAGAGCTGACCCTGTAAGTTAGATAAGCTGGCCTCTTGATGCAGAGAAGCTTGTTTCTGGGACAGCAGTTTTAGAGAGTGTATTGTAACAAAGGAGAAGACATTTCAAACAAAAAAGATCAAGGGACTCCAGCACGTGCCTTACTAGACCAACTAAAGTCCCTCTCACTATACTCTGTATAATATAGACTTTTTAGGGGAGACTTATGCCTGGCTTACAGAACAATCTCAGACCCAAACCTGATGAACTTGATACACATCCATAAATTAAATGGGAATAGAGCTACCTGTTCCAGGGACCTAAATATGACCTGTGACTTAAATAGAACATGCTGGAGGGACAGATTTGTCTCCCAGCAATTACCACATCTTTGGAATAGGCTACCAATTCATGTGAAGCAGAGCACCTCAGTAATACTGTTCAAAAGGATCCCAGACAAATCGATGGGGCACTGTAAATTCTTACCGAGGATAGTGCCCACAACCCTCCTAGACATGGGCACTCACTACTAAATACAATCCTGGGTATTGACTAGCGTATCTATGATATTACATTGGGTTAAAACAGCTAGGCTTGAAATGACCTTTGGGTCGATAGCATAGCAAACTCTTACGATCCTATGAAGTAACCTGGATGCCCATCTAAACCTGGAATATTCAGGAACTACTTCAAGGCTAACCTCCTGCTATTAATTGAGAAATTGGCAACATTTCAAGCCCCTGTAAACCCTGAGAACACTGCTGCCTATGCAGGACAGTTCACAGAAGCCCTGTACAAGCATGTTAATAACTGCATAGAGGCAGCTGTACCCACCAGGAAGAAGTACAGAACTAACTGAAAAAACAAGCCACCCTGGTGGAATCACAAAATAAATCAGATGTTTAACAGGAGGAAGAAAAACATGGCAAAAATTAGGAGGTGCAGCACCCAGCAGGATAAAACACTCTCATCAAATTAAACAAACAACTCAAGAGTACAAATAAAGTCTACCAAAGCCAAATTTGAGGTAAGTTTGGCCTCCCACGCCAAGGACAACCACATAGCATTCTTTAGCTATGCTTGCAACCTCAAAGGCAATACACAGTTGTGTGCAGAGCTCATTGTAAATTGATCCACCTATAATGAGCCAGAAGATATAGCAAACCTCCTGGCTGATAAATTCAGCTCCAACTTTACCCCTCTCTCCCCTTCAATCTTTCCTCATGAAATATTATCACATATGCATGCCTCTATGCAGTTATTAACTTACTATCACTAGGGAACAGGTCCTTAATGCTCTCTCTAAAACCAAGAACACTGCATCATGGGCCCAGACAGTATCCCAGGATGCCTTCTAAATAGCATGTAACATGACCTATCAGGGCCTCTGGAATTACTATTTAACTGTGTCCTGCAAACAGGCTTCATGGCTCATGAATGGAGAAAGGCAACAGTCATCCCTCTGCTCAAAGGTGGGGTATCTACAGACCCTGGAAATTACAGACCCATAAGTCTCATTAGTCTTATATGTAAAGCCATGGAAAGAATTATCGTTGTGATGATCAACAGAGATATAGTAAACCTCCAGACACTGGACCCAACCCAGTTTGGTTTCGTAAAGGGCAGATCATGCCTACTCAGCCTGGTGGACTTCTTTGAGAAGGTCACCAAAGCAATGGATGAGGGTAAAATCATTCACACTGCCTGCCTTGACCTGACCAAGTCATTTGACACAATACCCCATGTGACGCCAGTGCCCTGGCCCAGCAATCAAGGAGCCTCAGTCCTCACCACTAACACCAGTGAGGGGCATCCATATAGGAAAAGGATAATAAATACACACACAGTAAAGTAAATTTCCCTTAAGGGCACACAGAGATCACAGTCAGTCTGGGGATGGTTTCTCCCTTTCTCTCCAGGTCCCCAATAAGACTCCCCACTGACACAGCTATAGGGTCCAGATCTCAGCCTAGTGGGCAAGCTAAAACCTCCAGCACCCTCTCTGTCCAACCATTGCTTCATGTCCCTGCCCAAGTAGCTGACACACACACACACACACACACACACACACACACACACACACACACACACACACACACACACACACACACACACACACACACACACACACACACACACTTAGAGATAAGAGTTATATACAACCACACAGACACTCCTGGGGAAGGCTGGCACAGGTTCTCCAGCTGTGCCGCTTTTCTGCCCAGGCTAAAAGGAAGTACTTGCTGCCACCATCCACTAATATTTATCAGCTACTCAAAGGACCTTAAAAGGGTGTTCAGTTATTATTGTGCAAAATTATTATCCAAATGGTAAGTGTGACCTAACAGTCAAGACTTATTTGGAGTGACTTGGTACAGCATCACTATATACATGCAATGTACTCTAGAGCTTAAATTAACTCTACATAAAACAGCCACAGTTGAAAGGTTTAAACATATTTATTAATAAATAATAAAAACACAAGATAATACTTCTTACTACACAGTGCTAGTCAAGAGTTTGGAGATCACAGAGCAATACTTAATACCGTAGAAAAGTTCTGACATCACAGAAAACACTTAGTCTAATCTTCCTAATTCCTAGCTATTTCTAAGAGAAAACACAGTTCTAAATAACTTACATACAGAGCAAAGCATTGCTGGTGATGTTGGATGTTCTCAAGGCAAAATGCTCTGAGCTCTGTGATTCTCTGTCTTTAAATTGATAACACAGTTCTGCTTCACATGACATCATTCTTCACACTTCTCTGGTGTTCCCAGGCTAACGGAAACTACATTTACATTCTTTACACCTGGTCAGAAACCAGGGCAATAAAGGACATTTATACATGCAAATTCTAGCCATTAACTCTGGTCCTAAAACAATAGGCAGGATGCCTCCCTGTAGACATATCGGCTCTGAATTTTGACATCAAAGACAGTCATAAAATGCTTGACTTAGCTTTCTTACAGCAGAGTCCACTGTTGTTACATTTTTGCAGTTCAATATCCAAGGCAGTCTTTTCACATTTAAGAGAACAAGCCTGTGGCTTACATTAATGTTTACAAATGACAGAATTATCTACAAAATTCTATCTGGCTAGGCTGGCAGCCTTCACCTATCTTCGCACATCTTCCCCCCCCTGGAGAACTCAAGCTAGTTCTTCAAGTGACCCTCTGCTTGAGAGGGTTAGTTATATCTGAGTATACTTTACCCCATTCCATGTCTTGAGAGCCCATCTGCATTGGCATTGCTAATCCCACTGCGGTGCTGCACTGACATATATGCTTGCAACTCTAGGCTCCATCTTAGCAACTTGGCATTTTGCTGGCTGGCTCCGTGTAACCATGTTAGGGGGTTGTGATCTGCCACTACAATTAATTTTCTTCCATACAGATAAGGCTGAAGTTTCTGCAGTGCCCACACTATGGCTAGACATTCCTTTTCTACAGCTACATAGCATTCCTCCCTGGGTTGGAGCCTATGACTTAGATAAACCACTGGGTACTCTTCTCCCTCTGAAGAAATCTGGCTAAGTACAGCCCCCACCCCATGGTTTGAAGTATCCACCTGCACAACAAATTCATTGCTGTAATCTGGACTGGCAAACGCAGGGGGGTCCTCCCAAAGCTTCTTTAAGCTTCTGGAATGCCTGCTCACATGCTGGGGTCCACACTACCTTATCTGTGCTGTTCTTCCTTGTCAGGTCTGTGAGGGGAGCAGTTATGGTACTATAACCGGGGACAAACTTTCTGTAGTACCCTACTGTCCCTAAGAATGCCCTCACCTGCTTTTTGTTAACAGCTGCAGTCCATGCCTGAATGGCTTCCACTTTGGCAGGTTCTGGCCTGATCTTACCACTCCCCACTCTATGTCCCAGGTAGGAGACCTCTGCCATGCCCACCTGACATTTGCTCGGCTTAATGGTCAACCCTGCCCTCTGTAGTCTGCCCAGCACCTCCCTGACATGTTGAAGGTGCTCTTGCCAGGAATGGCTGCAGATGGCAATATCATCTAAGTAAGCAAGGGCAAACCCTCCTGCTCCTGCTAGGGTATGATCTACCAGCCTCTGGAAAGTCACTGGGACATTTTTCATCCCAAAGGGCATCGTTGTGAACTCATACAAGCCAAAAGGAGTCACAAAGGCTGACTTCCGTCTAGCATTGGGAGTCAAGGGCACCTGTCAATAATCCTTGGTAAGATCAATAGTTGTAAGATATTTAGCCCCACCCAGCTGCTCTAGGGCCTTATCTGTCTTAACCATGGGGTAAGCATCTGACTCTGTGTGACTATTTAATTTCCTGTAGTCCACACAACCTGGTGCTGCCATCCTTCTTTGGCACCAGCACCACTGGGGAGGCTTAGGGACTGTTGAACTCTTGAATAACCCTTAGTTCCAACATCTCCTTTATCTCCTCCCTGTCTGGCACCCTGTAAGGGGCCTGCCTAATAGGCCTTTGAGGTCCTTTATCCACCTGGTGCTGCACCAGGTGGGTGCGCCCTGGTTTCCCAGTGAACATGTCCCCAAACACCTGTAACACTGCTCGGATTTCTCAAACCTGGGTAGGAGATAGCTGCTGGGACCTTGCTACCCCTTCCACTGAGGAGTCTGTCTGAGCCTCACTGAGGAGATCAGTCACCAGATCTCATCAGACTCCTCCTGCAATCCACTGCAAATGCTCAGCACAAGGGCCTCCCTATCATGGTAAGATTTCATCATGTTAACATGGTACAATTTGTGCCCTTGCCTCCTGCCTAGCAGTTCCACCACATAGTTAACATCACTTACCTTTCTTACCACCTTGTAGGGTCCCTCCCAAGCTGCTTGCAGCTTATTGTGTCTGACAGGAATGAGAACCATTACCTGCTGCTCCACAGCATACTCCCTAGCGTGAGCATTCCTGTCATACCACACCTTTTTCTGTTGGGCTTCTGCCAGGTTCTCCTGGGCCAAACTCATGAGTCCCCTGAGCCTTGTCCTGAGGTTTAGGATATATGCCACAACAGACTCTTTGTGAGATTCACACTCACCTTCCCACTCATCTCAAATTAAATCTAGAGATCTCCTCACCCTATGCTCATACAGCAACTAAAAGGATGAAAAACCTGTGGATTCCTGGGGAGCTTCTTTGTAAGCAAACAACAGATGGGGCAAATATTTTTCCCACTCCCTCTTAAACTGGTCTGCAAACGCCCATAGCATGGACTTGATTGTATAATTTAACCTCTCAACAAGACCATTAGTCTGGGGATGATAGGGGATGGTCTTCATGTGCTTCCACAGACAAGCCAGCAGGTCTGACATGAAATTGGCACCTCTGTCAGTCAATATTTCTTTTGGGAAACCTACCCTGCTGAAAATCTCTAACAAAGCATTTGACACCTTTTCTGTCTCAGTGGAGGACAGAGCCACTGCCTCAAGGCATTGTGTAACATAATCCAATACCACTAGGATATACCTTTTCCCTATGGAACTTGGGGTACTCAGAGAACCCACAATATCCATAGCTACCCTCTGAAATGGCTCATCAGTCACAGGCAAAGGCATCAAAGGAGCTCTCACCTTGTCTCCTGCCTTGCCTACCTTTTGGCACTGCTCACAGATCCTGCAGTACCCTGTTACATCTCTAGAAAATACAGGCCAACAGAGGTTCTGCATAATACATTTCTTTGTACATTTTATGCCCATATGATCTGCAAAGGAAATATCATGGGCTATGGCTAGAAGCACCAGACAATAGGCTGTAGGCACTACCAACTGCTGTACCCTCTCACCTTCTAGCCCTCTCTCAGGGGTCCACTCTCTATGCAGTAACCCTTTGTCCCAGTATACAAAGTCCCCCTTCCCTTGAGAACCAGGTGCCTGACTAGCTACCTGCCTCAGGCCTTGCAATTTAGGGTCTGAGGGCTGAGCCTGTCTCAACTCTCTCTTTGTAACCCTTCCCAGCTCCCCTTCCACAGGAAGTCTGGCATACTCTGACAATGGTGCCTCACTGTCAGCCTGGGTACTACTACTCACCTCTACCTTTGCAGTCAGTCTGTCCAAGGGAACATCAATACCCACAAGCAACTGTGGCTGACCTTCAGTCTCACTGCTACAGAGTAGCTCCCTCCATGAAGTAGCCACCTCACCAGTCCTGGCTGCAAGTATGCAGTCTCTCTCTTGGTCTCCCCCAGGCTACCAGATCCACATGCTTGTTTCCTAGCTTGGCTGCATGTAACTGCATAAGCACATGGTACTGTCTCATCCAAATTTTTCCCTATCAGGACATCTGAGAGATGGTAGTTTGGTACCTCTGTTGTCCCAAGACAACCTACTATTGGCATTTTGTCCTCCCCACTTACTGGCTCTCTTGGCTTTTGTTCCCCACCTTTCCTCCATGGACATCGGTATGCCACATGGCCCCACTGGTTGCATTCAAAACATTTAACCCTCGGTCCTGGACATGTACCTGGACTAGTGGCTTCCCCTGCTACTTGCAGATTCTGTTGGTGCAGTCTGTGCTGCCCACCACAGGTTCCTTTAGACCCATGAGCAGTACTGGGGGTCCCTTTCCTGTGCAGGGATGCTTTGCTTGCTAGGTATAGGTCTCCCTTCTCCCCCAACTTATCTGAAGTAGCACATTGTTTATCAGCTAACCAGTTCCTCATGTCCTCAGACAAAGTGCTAAGGGCTTGCTCCCTCACCAAAACATCTGCCAGCCCTTCAAAAGTGGTTACCTGACATCCACTCACCCACCTATGAAAATAAGTGCTCAGTTCAGCAACATATTCACACACACTTTCATCTGCCTTGCGTCTATGCTCACAAAACTTTTTCCTATATGTTTCAGGTGTTAGCTTAAAACATTCTAACAAGTGATTTTTAACAGCAGTATAATCAAAATATTCACAATCAGCAAGTTTAGACAACACAGTTACAACTTTACTATGGAGTAAGGGGGTCAGGAACCATACCCAGAGCCTTTGGCCATACTGTTTGCATACCCTCTCAAACATATGAATGAAACTATCAAAATGATCCCCCTCTTTACACTGCAGAAGAAATTTACTGACCTTTTGTGCTTCTGGGGTCTAGTTACTCCCTTCCCCATTGTCTCCATGACTCTGGCTAAGAGTCATGATCTCCCTCTCATGCTGCCTCTGCCTCTCCTTTTCCTCAGCTTCCAGGTGTAGCAGTTTCTTATTCTCCTCAGCCTGCAGACACATCAGTCTCTCAGCTGCTTCTTTTTCCAAATGCCTAGCCTCCAACCAAGTCTCTTTAGCTCCAGATTGATTTTTAAGTCCTCTGCAGAAAGGTTGAGCTGTCCATTCTCTGAGGGTGGTATATCTCCAATGCCAATCTGATCATCCTCCTAGTTGCTGTTTTCTGATGCAGCTGTGATCAAAGCTGCAATAATGTCTGCCTTAGTCAGGTTTCCATGCACCAGTCCCCTAATCTGGCACATCTCAGCCAGCTGGCTCCTTGTCAACTTTCTGTACTGCTATGCTGACATGCTGCCTGCTCTCCCTAACTAACTAAGCTAACAAAATAAATAAAACTATTGTGATTTGAACTCTGAGTATTCACTGCATGGCTGATTTAGAGAACAAAACACATTCAGTGATCACTGTACACAAGCTACAGGAATTCACTCTACCCACACCACTACAAGCCAATTACTATTTGCCAACCAATTAATATGTGGTGTGGATATCCCACCACTGCCAAACAATTAATATGTGATGCCCGTGCCCTGGCCCAGCAATTAAGGAGCCTTAATCCTCACCACTAACACCAGTGAGGGGCATCCATATAGGGAAAGGATAATAAATACACACACAGTAAAGTACAATTTCCCTTAAGAGCACACATAGATCACATTCAGTCTGGGGATGGTTTCTCCCTTTCTCTCCAGGTCCCCAATAAGATTTCCCACTGGCACATCTATAAGGTCCAGATCTCAGCCTAGTGGGCAAACTAAAACCTCCAGCACCTTCTCTGTCCAACCAGTGTTTCATGTCCCTGCCCAAGTAGCTGACACACACACACTTTGAGATAAGAGTTATATACAACCACACAGACACTCCTGGAGAATGCTGGCACAGGTTCTCCAGCTGTGCCCCTTTTCTGACCAGTCTAAAAGGTAGTACCAGCTACCACTATCCACTAATATTTATCAGCTACTCAAAGGCCCTTAAAAGGGTGTCCAATTATTACTGTGCAATATTATTATCTAAATGGTAAATGTGACCTAACAGTCATGACTTATTTGGAGTGACTTGGTACAGCATCACTATATACATGCAATGTACTCTAGAGCTTAAATTAACTCTACATAAAACAGCCACAGTTAAAATGGTTAAAAATATTTAATAATAAATAAAAACACAGGACAATACTTCTTACTACACAGTGCTAGTCAAGAGTTCGGAGATCACAGAGAAATATTTAAAATAATACCGTAGAAAAGTTCTGACATCACAGAAAAATACTTAGTCTTATCTTTCTAATTCCTAGATATTTCTAAGAGAAAACACAGTTCTAAATAACTTACATACAGACCAAAGCAGTGCTGGTGATGTTGGATGTTCTCAAGGCAAAATGCTCTGAGCTCTCTGATTCTCTCTCTTTAAATTGATAACACTGTTCTGCTTCACGTGACATAATTCTTCACACTTCTCTGGTGTTCCCAGGCTAACAGAAACTACATTTTCATTCTTTACACCTAGTCAGAAACCAGAGCAATAAAAGGACATTTATACATGCAAATTCTAGCCATTAACTCTGTTCTTAAAACAATAGGCAGGATGCCTCCCTGTAGACATATTGGCTCTGATTTTGACATCAAAGATAGTCATAAAATGTTTGACTTAGCTTTCTTACAGCAGAGTGCACTGTTGTTACATTTTTGCAGTTCAATATCCAATGCAGTCTTTTCACATTTAAGAGAACAAGCCTGCGGCTTACATTAATATTTACAAATGACAGAATTATCTACAAAATTCTATCTGGCTAGGCTGACAGCCTTCACCTATCTTCACACCCCACTCGGGTATTGTTGGCAAACTCAAGAGGTTAGGTACAAGCTCGTATGTCACCCGATGGATAGCCAATGGCTGACAGACAGGACCCAGGAAGTTAGAACTAGGGAGTCCACCTCTACAAAGAGGCCAGTCACAAGTGGATTCCCTCAGGGATCAGTCCTTGGACCGCTCCTGTTTGGCATTTACTTCTTAGAACTCAAGGACAATGTCAATGGTCTCTAACTGACTAAATTTGCAGATGATTGCAAATTAGGAGCTGTCATTGAATCCCACACTGACACAAATGTTCTCAAGGAGGGGCTGATACAGACAAACAACTGATGTCAGAGCCATGAACTAAAACTAAATGCCAAGAAATGCATTATAGTATCCTTTGGGAGGTCATCCATTCCTGATAAATATCATATTGACAGCACACCCCTTAGAGTTGACCCAGTAGTCAAGGACTTAGGGACACACATAGATAGTAATCTAGCCTTTGACCATCAGATGTCTACAGTGGTGAGGAAATCATTCTGTGTTGCACAACGTATAAACAAATGTATGGCATCCAAGTCCAAGAAAGTCATTGTTCCACTTTATTCGGCATTCATTAGATCTGTCATTGAGTACAATGTCCCCTTTGGTACGTACCTAACCAGGCATATCCAACAATTGGAACGTCCACAGAGGTTCCTCACTAAAAGAATACAGGGCGTAAGAAATATTTGTTACGTACACCACCTCAAGGCCCTATCCCTGTATTCTATCTCCTACAGGCTTTTGAGGGGAGATCTATGCCTGGCATACAGGGCATTGTTAGAACCCACTCTGATGGACCTCCTGCATATCCACAAAACAAACAGCAGCAGAATTACCTGTTCTAAAGACTTAAGCTTTGCCTGTGATATAAATAGGACCTGCTGGAGAGATAGATATGTATCCCAGAGTCTACCCCATCTATGGAACAGGCTCCCCATCCATGTGAAGCATGTTCCTCCCTATCCCAGTTCAAGTGCAACGTGGACATTTGGATGGGAAAATGGAAATTCATCCCTGGCTTGGCACCTATGTCTGTAATGGACATGGGTAACCTGTAAATGGTTCATCCTTCAAGCCCATGCTTACACTTATCAAGGGTATCAGAACTTGTCAGAGATTTGGGATGCATGGCCAGGCTTAAAAAGGCCCTTGTGGTCATTAACCCAGTAAACACCTATGAAACCTGGATGTCTTCTACCTGGAATACAACAAAAGGGAAACTAATCAAAAACATCTTTGGATTGTGATAAAACTAGTATGAGAAGCCATGCTTGTTTTTCCTTTGTGGGACTAACAGAAAATATATTTTATGTAGTTTCTGTTGTTTCATATTTATGTACAAGAAGAATCTGCATCAATATTTTTCCTTTTGTTCAATAAGCCTTCAGTATTTTATAGACTGATGGTCTCTATTAAATGATTTCATAGTACAGTAGGTACTTCAACACCCACATACATGTATTATGGGGTCTATATTACCAGATCAAAAACCTGTTTCAGCAAACACCACAAGACCGACACGTATAGCATGAACTGCAAATATGCTGAACCCCCTTAACCGCAAAATTTCAAATCTGGAATCATCATAGTTGGCCAACACCACCGCACGCTACATACTACATACCCAAACATAATAAATAAAGCACATACATACACTAACCAAACCCTACTTCTAACCCTACACTAAACCTTACATACATTACTATCTATGCACTTACCTTAACCTGCACCCTGACCCTAAGGTCCGTAACTATCGCACACTTACCCTACAGACATATACCCAAACAAAACAAATAATCCACACACATACACCTAACAAAACCCTACTTCTAACCCTGCACTAAGCCTTACATACATTACCTAAATATGCACTTACCTTAACCCTAACCCTAAGGTCCGTAACTATCACACACTTACCTTACGGAGCTATACCGCAGATGGGCCAACCATGACACTTCGACATTTCATGTTTCGTGGTTTTGAATGTTCACCGTTACCGTAGTTCGCACTATACATGTCGGTCTTGTGGTGTTTGCTAAAACGGGTTTTTGATCTAGTAATATAGACCGTATTATGCATTCTGAAATGCACTATATAATTGCTGCTTGTTTGTGGATTTAAAATGCATTTATTTATGTATTGTTGACCGGGTTAGTCCCACTAGGCTAGCAGCCTCTTTTCAGAGAAGGCCCAAAGTGACATTTATACTAGTAGGGGAAATTTGGCCAGGGCTTTGGGGAACTTCTACTATTTTTGATAGGTGCTCTGTGATTGTTTGCATCCACCTGAACTACCACCAACTCAAGAAAATGAGGCCTTGGTTTAATGTCTCATCCAAAGCATGCACACTCATGTGCACACACCCTTTTTGCCGCATGGCAGTGTCAGCAATCAGTCTAGCTGGTGTGGGAATAAAACCCACGGCCTTCTGCACCAAAGGTAAGTGTGCTAATTGTTGCGCTACTGACACTGATTCATATTTCTGCTGATCTGAATATGATCACTTGTGAATAATATATATATTGTGTATCAAAGCAAACACCTAATTGTAAAATGGTTAAAATTACTACCCAAAGGAAACTAAATCATAGAGAAACTCTCTTTACTTCTATCAGTATTTAATCTTAGAAATATTTCTTAGTTGCAAAGTTCTGGGGAAATGTCACTGTGACATTAAAAATGAAAGTGTACTAGTTCTATTAACTGTATAACAAAGATCAAACGGTTTGCAGGCTAAGACATGAGATTTATAATAAAGTTTCTAAACTGACATTTTCTAAGGAATTCTGCTGGTTTGGCTTGCAAGATAATAAATAATATTTACAAAGAGATCTGAGTGCCAGATATAAACTGCATAATGCCAGTAGACAATATTTAAACAGGAAACCCTTACTTCCATATTCAGTGATGTGTACTACAGTTTTTTTTCTTTCAGAGTTTATTGAAAAATAGAGTCGTCTAGCTCATTCCACATTTTATAAAGCAGAAGCAACAAACTGAATATGCTAATTATGCAAATACATAATGTGCAAACAAGCGGCATTGCTAATTTTGCAGTTGAGCTATGAGTTGATGATACATTGTTTAGCTACTAAACAATACGCTTTTTTCTGCATATGGTTAAATATTAGTAGAGTACATTCCTCAGCTTACTAATGCAGGCTTTACCTGCATAAATTTTTATTAAACACCGAATGTTAAACTGACCTCAGTGAATATTTTTATCCAAGGAATGTTTTGGACCTCTTCTCACTACTTTGAGAAATGATAGCCTGACAGAGGTTGTGTGACTTGAAAAATAAGCAGATCTTCCAACATGAAGCCATCAAGTTAGTCATCTGTGACATGAGAACTGGAGGCAGTCCTAATTACAGAAAATGTTGCCATTGCAATATTAGATGAGAGCTGAAGTCAATCCTAAACAAAGAAATTATTATTATTGCTATTATTAATTATTAAGTCTTATGTGACTTGATGTGCAACAGATGTCTTAAATAGGGAAAAAAGAAGCAGAAGCATATGTTGATCTGCTACAGATGGGGTCCGAATGGAGAGATGATAAATCAGCACGCAAAGGAGAGTTATATTGCTCGAAGTGAATTCACCCTCAAGTCTTGATGAGTACCTTCATGAGGTGGACCCTGTTTTTCAGAAAATCTCACCAAGGTGACACTGATATACAGACTGTATTTTATATAGCATATATCATGGATAGAAGTAGGTTAAAAATAAAAGAGATAGCTGGGTACACAAGACCCAGGATAAAAAAAAGTGCCCAATCCTGCTAGGCACACTGGTACCAGGACTGGAAAAAATGACAGTGTAGAATTCTCAAGACATGGGAACATTCCTGCAATGGGGATAGGCCAGGCCCAGAAGGGAGGATCCCCCCACCGTTGTAGACCAGAATTTCCAGACAGAAGATACACAAAAAGATTGAGAGAAATTAGAGGAAAGAAAAATACTACTATCAGAAGCTTCAAATGCAAATTTGTGTTCATTAATACAACGGATCAATGAGAAACACTATATAGACCAAGAAACCTTGGGCCATTTGCAAAAAGAAACGACAAAGGAAATGCTAAAATATAAAGAACAAAATCCTAGAGACTTTTGAAAGGTATAAAAAAGAAATATAGACATGGAAAACAAAGAGAGATCTGAGATGCTGTAATACTTATCCAAAGGAGAAAGCCATATTAATCAACACAAAAAGGCAGCCCTAAAGACATTCAAAGAGAAATACAAGGGTATCCAAATATGGAAAATTTCATAATAAAAAAATAAGATCACAAAGAGGGAATGTAGAACAGAAGATTAGTCAAGTAAAAGTAAAAAAATGGAAGCTGAAGTTATGGAATACTTGCAAAGTGAAGGCTTTAGTGTAGAAAGTCTAGCACAAGATATAGCACAGCATGATGAAACAACGACTCCCCAAAGTAAGGAAAAACAAGAGGAGCAGGAGACATGGGAAAGAAAAAGAGATTTAATATGGTGCAATATTTATGTAAAGGAGAAAGCAAAACTAATCAGTACAAAAGGACCAGCACCAAAGATATTTGAAGAGAAATACAGGCAAAGGCACTTAGACATGAATAATTTTACAATACAAAAATAAGAAAACAAAGAGAAAAAATAGAAAACAGGATTAGTAATGGAGAAGTTAAAGAAATAGAAACTGAGGTTATGGATTACCTGCAAAGTGAAGGATTTAGTGTAGAAAATTTATCTCAGATAACATCATAGCAGGGTAGAACAATGGACGACCAAATTAAGGACAAAATAGTGGAATGGGAAGCATCTGATCAATTGTCATATGAAGATACTTTGGATCCTTCTGTAGAAAACCAGTCCAAATGTTCAGTTGGAGTTGGACAGCAAAGGAAGGAACAGGAAACTCTGCAACTCTGACACAGTCAATATTGTGGAGTGATAGGCAAGTGAGTTCTCATATGAAAGAGCAATGGATGACACAAGATCAAACTGAAGAGAACGTGGCACAAAAAGATGCTCTGGAACTTTTTATAGAATGCCTGCAAGAAATGGAGAACACAGAATGTGCCCTCAGTTTAGAAGAACATGATCTAATGACGAGCTGCTTGATTTAATAGAGATGGGCAGACATATTAAGATTAATGAAAGAAATAGACTACAGAAGGTCAATGAAAACCAAAAAGATAAAAGTTTGATAAAACAAATGAACATAGCAATTAGGATTCTCCATAGAGATTAATGCAATATAACAGAAGTAAATAGGATCTATTACTGTGTGGCTAAATTAATAATAGATAAAGTCTTACCACAAGAACAAAGGGCAGTAAGGGAAAGGAAGGGGAGAAATCTAATGCCATCATGGAATTAGCAAATAGAGAAAACTATAAAGCAATTAAGAGAAGTGTCACTGTTACAAGAGTATATAAGAGAGAACAGATCAACAAAAATATTCAGAAAGATAGACATGATAAAAGCAACATGCAGTATTATAACACATCAGGATTTATTATGCACTATTGCAAATAATAAACTAAAATGCTAAAGGATAACGCTGTCCAAGCTGCAAAATCCTTTACTAATGCACTGTACGGGCACCTACAAGAATGCATGGATCGTGCTATCCCAAGCAAAACCAAGACTCACTCCTCCAAGAAAAGGAAACCAGTCTGGTGGACCCCTGCCATAAACAAGCTATACAATAGAAGGAGGAAACTAGTACAGAAAAGAGTAAAATCCCAAGAAGGGAAGACATCCCTGATCAGTATCAGCAAGAAACTACGATCCCTCATAAAATCGTCCAAGGTGAGCTTCGAAAGAAAAATTGCCAAGGACTCCAAAGATAACTACAAGGCATTCTTTAGCTATGTCAAGAATCTAAGTGGCAATGCTCAGATCTGCTCAGAGTTAGTGCAGAATGGCACAAAATATACTGAACCAACCGATATTGCCAACATCCTGGCAGACAGGTTCAGTGCAAACCTCACCCCCCCTCTCACCCCCAAAAGGGCCCATAACCATAACCGAAGAATGTAGAGCCCCTGAAATCACAGACACTCAGGTTAAAACAGCCCTCTCCAAAGCCAAAAACACAGCATCAATGGGACCGGACGGTGTCCCAAGCTGCGTCCTACATGAGCTCAAAGATGAACTAACCCCTCACCTAAACACACTGTTCAAACTCAGCCTCTCCACAGGCTACGTACCCAATGACTGGCACACAGCAATGGTTATTCCGCTCCACAAAGGTGGAGCCACAACAGACCCCAGGAACTATCGCCCTATAAGCCTGACTAGCTTGGTCTGCAAGGCTATGGAGGGCATCATCATGGAACTCATTAACAGAGACATTGGGAACCTACAAACACTAGACCCTACCCAGTTTGGCTTTGTTAAGAGTAGATCATGCCTCCTAAACCTGGTAGACTTCTTTGAGACAGTTACCAAGGCTATAGATGAGGGAAAGGTGGTACACACAGCCTACCTAGACCTTGCAAAGGCCTTCAACACCCATCCCCATTCTGGTATTATAGACAAGCTCACCAGTTTAAACATAAACCCTTATGTCACAAGATGGGTTGCCAGTTGGCTCACGGACAGAACTCACATGGTGAAAGTTGCGGGAGCTAGGTCTGACTCTAAACTGGTTACAAGTGGCGTTCCCCAGGGCTCAGTCCTAGGGCTCCTCCTGTTTGGCATATACTTCTCAGAGGTACAGGCAAACCCAGGAGGACTATGACTGCAAACAAGGGGCTATAATTGACTCTCCGTCTGACACAGACATCCTCCAAAAGGGTCTCACTGAGACAGATACCTGGTGTCAAAATCATGGCCTCAAGCTAAATGCCAAAAAGTGCATAGTCATCCCCTTTGGAAAAAACAAAGTACCCACAAACTACCAAATAGGTGGTAGTCCCCTAAATACGGAAAACGTAATAAGGGATCTTGGGACCCAAGTAGATAGTAATCTCTCCTTTGATAATCACATTGCCAAAGTGGTTAGAAAATCCTTCTATGTGGCCCACCTAATCACAAAAGGGTTGCATCCAGATCAAAAGAGGTCATTGTGCCCCTCTACTTATCACTCATCAGACCCATCATAGAGTACAATGCCCCATTTGGGATGTACCTTACAAGACACCTGCAACAGCTGGAAAGACCACAGAAGTACCTCACCAAGAGGATCACTGGCCTCAAACAGATGCCCTATGCAGCTCGACTGAAGAAACTCCAGCTGTACTCGGTTGCATACCGCCTGCTCAGAGGTAATCTCTGCCTGACATACAAGGCCATGTCCAACCCAGAATTGATGGACATGCTTCACCTAAAGAAAACCTTATCCCCTCAAGCCACACGCTCTAGGGATCTAAACCTCACCACAACAATAAATAGGAAGTGCTGGAGGGATAGATTCCTGTCCCAGAGACTTCCCATGCTTTGGAACAAGATTCCAATCTACATTAGGCAGAGCTCCTCACTAACATTCTTCAAGAGAAACCTTGATGAGTGGATGGGAAACAGAAAGTTTACCCCAGGGATCACTTCAGTGGCTCTGCTGGACAGAGGCACAGGGAACTAATCTAAGGGGGCGGTGAAAGCCAACACATTCTGGCTAGGTTTATAAATGCCTTCGGGCAGAGAGTCTAGTACCTACCTATGAACCTATAAAAATATCAGCACAGGCAGAAAAACCTAGAAGATATGTAGATATAAAGGAAAAGTACAAAATAAGCAATTTATTGATGATACAAAAAGGTTTGATACAGAACTGGGAAACAAGGCAAAAGGAATTGAAACACCACCAAGAAGAAATAGATATATTTTTGGAGAAATATCTATGAAGATCCTGTGGGACATAACACAGATGCTAAATGGATAGAAGAAGTAAAAGAAAGAATAAGAAGTTCAAATGTACAGGATATGAAGTGGGATGAAGTAATGGCCAGAAAGATCGAAACAAAGTTAAGAAAAGTTCCTAATAGGGAGACCCCAGGCCCAAATGCAATGCAGCACCTAACTTCTGGCTAAAAGTATTAACATATTTGCATGGTGACCTGGTGAACTTGGGCATTCTGAGACAGTTTAGCAACCCTCTCCTCTTACCTCCCAACACTCAAACTTGTGAGAGATACACTTATATATCCAAATTGAAAGCCATGCACTCTCAAGTCAAGACCGGAATACCTGGTCAAGAGGAGAAGGTCAACACCTGCACCACACCACATGCAACACATAGCCCTCCAGAACACCCACCATCACAACTCTCACATAAAAACACAAACCACACACCCACCTTCACGGAGGCTCTCAATAGAAATCTACTCAAACAGCAGAGACCTCCAAGGCAGAAACACACTCGACCACCACAACACAGCACAAACCACAAGACACATAGCTCACCTACACAGTGTGCCCCCTCAACATAAGCCCCTAAGGCAAAACAGCTTGCCCAATACACTAATCATAGGTGACTTGATAGTGAGACACACTGATGTCCCACTCACTAAGTTGAATAAGGAGAAGGTAACAGTCAGCTGTCTATCAGGTGCCAGAATCTGACACATAACACACACACTCAAGTCACTCCACAACAAGTAGAAGTATGACTCTGTCACTGTCCATGTGGGTGTGAATGACCTGAGATGCACCTCCCTGGACTACATGAAAAGAGACATGGAGGAGCTCTCGGATTATATGGCTCAGGCAGGTATGACCTTAGCCCTGAGCAGCATTCTACTGTTACCCAGCATGATACCACTGTACAAGCAGAAAATGATTGACTTCAACAATTGGCTAAGTTTCTGGTATCATTCTAAGGGGATCCAGTATCTGTCTGCTTAGGTTGACATGATTGACAGACCTCGATGCTTTGCCAGAGATGGTCTGAATCTGTCACCCCTGGGTTTCTGGATACTGGCTAAGGCTCTTGCCACCCATATAGTGCCTTTTTTTAGGCGATGTTCCAAAGACCAAATTACCACTGTAACAGCTATAAATAAATGCAATTTGAGGGTCATGCTGCTCAACAACTAAGTCTAAATCTCAAGATGCACTTGCTCAAAGAACTCCTCAAAATAGAGAACACTGACATTTGTGCTGTAACAGAGACCTGGTTTAAAGCAGTAGACGACACCCCTGCACTACCAGGCTATAACTCATTCCACACTTTTTGACTGTAGAACATGGACCAAAGCTCCAAAAGTGGTGGTGTCTCCATATTCATAAAGGATATGCACACCTACAGACTAGTAGCCCAGCATAACGCATCTGAGATACTTCAGGTACAACTAACATTGGGTAAGATGGCGATTCAGGTCGTAGCCTGCTATAGGTCCCCAGCCATGTCCCAAGACTTTCACTCCACATTCCTATGCTCCATGGAAACTATTAGGGTCCAACCCAACACTCTCATACTAGGTGACTTCAACTACCCCTCCATCAACTGGGAAAACTATTCATGCACTAATACACTGGCCCAACGTAGATGAATTCATCAATTCCAATGCCCTGGACCAGCTCATTCTTACCCCTACTAGAGGAAGCAACATCCTTGACCTGGTTATTACTAACATGGGCAACCGTTGCCCTACTCCAATAGTCAATATCTTCCTGGTTAGATCCTTCCAGAAACTAATCACCATGGAAATCCACATATCAACCACACCCACCACAAAGGTAACCACCATGAAAAACCTCTCCAAAGCTGACTTTGGGCTCCTAAAAACAGAGGTGGCTAACTTCATAGCACCTATGTCAATGGAAAATAGATGAATGACTGCCGAATGATACACCAGTGCACTGTACGAACACGTACATAAATGCATGGAACCAGCCATACCCAATAGAACCAAGACACTCTCCTCCAAAAAAGGAATCCAATCTGGTGGTCCCCTGCCATTAATAAACTCTACAACAGAAGGAAGAAATTGTTGCAGAAAAAGGTGAAGTCCCAAGACTGGAAAAACTCCCTTATTAGCCTCAACAAAAAGTTGAGATCCCTTGTCAAAACCTCTAAATCCAGCTATGAAGGCAGAATTGTGGCAGACACTAAAAACAACCACAAAGCCTTCTATAGTTATATCAAGAATCTCCATGGCAATACCCAGTTTTGCTCTGAGTTACTGCACAATGGTACCTCCTATACTGAGCCAACAGATATTGCCAACAGACAGATTCAGTGGCAACTTTACCCCCCCCCCCCCCAGGGCCAATCACAATACCAGAGGAATGCTAGGCACCCAGCATTACTGCAGCACAGGTTAAGGCTGCATTGTCCAAGGCCAAGAATACAGCTTCCATGGGACCCGACAATATCCTTGGATGTGTTCTACATGAACTACAAAGTGAACTGGAACCACGTCTATGTGCCCTGTTCAATCACAGCCTCACCACAGGCTTTGCCCCTACTGAATGGTGCACTGCTACAGTCATCCCTCTTCATAAAGGGGGAGTGACTACAGAACCTGGGAATTATTGCCCCATTAGCCTAACAAGTCTGATATGTAAGGCTATGGAGTGCATCATCATGGACCTAATTAACAAGGATATAGGGAATCTCCAAACTCTGGATCCCACGCAATTTGGTTTTGTGAAAGGTAAATCATGCCTGCTCAACCTGGTTGACTTTTTTGAGTCAGTCAAAAGAGCTGTGGATGAGGACATGGCAGTTCATACAGCCTTCCTCGACCTGGCCAAGGCCTTTGATACCATTCCCCACTCAGGAATTATTGATAAACTCACCAAACTTGGCATCAACCCCTATATCACTAGGTGGGTTGCAAACTGGCTCACAGATAGAACCCACAGTGTAAAAGTAGCAGACTCCAAGTCAGACTGCCAACCAGTCACAAATGGAATCCCACAGGGATCGGTCCTGGGTCTTCTCCTGTTTGGCATCTACTTCTCAGAATATTTTGCCAACACGGAGGGACTCTGGCTGACCAAGTTCACAGATGACTGCAACCTGGCAGCCATTATTAACTGCCCAAAAGATGTAGACATCCTACAGAAAAGCCTCACTGAGAACAATTACTGGTGTCAAAACCATGGCCTTAAACTTAATGCCAAAAAATGTGTCATCATCCCCTTTGGGAAAAACTCAGTTCCCACTAATTACCACATTGATGGGAGCCCACCGAACACTGAAGGTATTATAAGAGATCTGGGGACGCAGGTTGACAGCGACCTCTCCTTTGATCACCACATTGCCACTGTGGTCAGAAAGTCTTTCTATGTGGCACATCTCATTACTAAGGGTTTTGTATCCAGGAAGAAAGCAGTCATCATCTCTCTCTCTACTCTTCCCTCATTAGGCCAATCATCAAATAAAATTCCCCATTTTGGCATGTACCTCACTAGATACATGCAACAGCTGGAAAGGTCACAAAATTACCTCACAAAGAGGATCATAGGCCTTAAACACGTCATACATGGACAGACTCAAAAAACTCCAGCTATTTTCTGTCTCATATCATCTACTAAGAGGTGATATCTACTTGACTTACAAAGCCATGTTTGACCCAACTCTGTTAGAAATGCTACATCTAAAGAAATCCAAATCCCTCCACACCAGATGCTCCAGAGACCTCAACCTCATTACCACAATCAACAGAACATGCTGGAGGGACAGGTTCATAACCCAGAGACTGTCCATGCTCTGGAATAGACTTCCCATATATGTCAAGCAAAGCACCTCACTGGCCCTCTTCAAGAAATCTTGGATGGGAAATTGAAAGTTCACCCCGGGGATCACTGCAGTGGCTCTACTTGATAGAGGCACTGGGAACTAACGTCACGCAGCACGATGCCAGGGCACGTCTATGGGCTAGGCTTGTAAAGGCTCCAGGGCCATTAACCTAGTACACACCTATGAACCTATGAAGATTTAGCCATGATTAAGAACTATTGATATGCGCACCCTGAACAGACACCAGCCTGGTTAACAGGAAAAATAATGCTCCTAATTAAGAACAAACCTGCAAACTATCCTAAAAATTATAGATTAATAACTTGCCTTCCGATGACATATAAACTATACACTGGAACTGATGCCAACTGAGTTTGTAGTCATTTAGAAGAGAACTCAATCATGACAATAGAATAAAAGGGTAATAAGGTTATATGGAACAAAGGATCACTTGTTAAATAAAGTCATAATGGATAACTGTAAAAAGGGGAAGAACCTAAGTATGGCATGGATAGACTATAAAAAAGCATTTGACAGTGTCTCACATTCATGGATAAAGAGTGCTTAAAAATGTATAAGATACAACCTACACCGATCGATTATATTACAGCAACCATGAAACAGTGCAAACCACTTTGTAATTAAGCCATGATAAAGGACAAATTATTATTCCATGGATAAGAACTCAAAGGGGGATTTTCCAGTGCAACTCTGTCACTGCTGCTCTTCTGTCTTGCCCTTAACCCATTAAGCTGTCTGCTTAATGGATTAGGTTATGGCTGCAGTTTGGCTCCCGGAAAACAAGAAAGTGTAAAGACTTGTCATCTCCTTTGTTTAGATGATCTAAAACTGTATAGTTCATTAGATGAGGAACTGAAAGCACAACTGCAATTGGTCAAAATGTTTTCAGATGATGTAAGAGTGTAATTTGATCTTGGTAAATGTGTAAAAGCTACATTTAAAGCAGGAAAGCTGCAGCACCAGGAAAACATCAGTTTGGGGCATGAATGTGATATAAAGGAACTTGAGCAAGCGGGGGTATATAAATATTTGGGAATTGATGAAAGATCTACAATAAAACATGAACAAATGTGAATAAAACTTGGGAATATTTTAGAAGACTAAAATGAATACTGAAAACAGCATTGACATCTAGGAACAAAGTTCAATTTATAAACTAGTTTGCTCTTCCTGTCCTAATTTACAGTTTTGGAGTGACGACTGGCCCTAAAAGATAGGTTGGACAGGAAAACAAGAAGAATGCTTCATGCTCATCAACTGATTTATAAAAATCGGTGCATACCAAGATTATATATTCCCCTTTCCAAAGGAGGTATGGGCCTCCTCGAAATTGATTACATGTATAGATCTACAGTCGTGGGACTGCATACATATCTGCTGACCTCACAAGACCCACATGTAGTGAAAGTTTTGAAACATGAAGAAAATAAGTCTCAGATGACTTTCCTCTTTAGTTTAGCAGAAGCATATCTGCATCAAGCAGAAATGGAAATCAAACCAGAAGTAGATATAAATCCGGTAGCAACTGAATGTGCCAAAAACAAAAGAAAGAATATAAGATGAAGGATCAGATGAGAAGGCAAGAAATGTGGAAAATGCATAAATGTATTTGCAAGTATAGAAAACTCTTGGAACAACATCATGTTGATCAGGATCAAAAGCAAGAATGGTTAAAGAAAGGTGAATTTAAACCAAAAGATGAAAGGTTAATTTTGGCAGCCCAAGATAGTGGACTACATACATGTTGGTTTACAAAGTCCATTGAACACATGGGAGAAACAGACAAATATAGGTTTTGTAAAACAGACTTGGAAGCAGTCGGTCGTGCATCTTGTAGCTGGTTGTGATATACTAATGGCAGAAGGACTGCATACTGAAAGGCATAATAATGTAGCAAGATTGTTGCATTGTGGGTTGTGCAAACATTATGGTATTGAAGTAGCTCAAAAAGTCTGGAAACACGAGCCACAAAGCATTAAAGAAATGATGAAGTTTATATCACATGGGATCACTAATTACCAACAGTTCAAAAAACAAATGTGAGAAACCAGATATAGTAGCCCATGAAATGAAGACAAAACTAGCATTAGTCATTGAAAATGCTACACCTAGTGACTGCAGTGTCTTACATACAGAGACACAAAGTCATAAAATACCAGGATTTGCAGGCAAAAATGAGGGCAATGTGGAAGAAGGATACCAAGACAGTTCCAGTAGTAGTAGGAGCAATGTGTCTTATAAAAAAGTGCAATCATACTTAGATATGTTACCGATACATGTAACTCTGTACGAATTGCAGGAGTCGTCATTACTGGGCACATTACTAGTGCTGTGAAGAGCACTTCTGGCTAACGTCAAAGAATGAAACAATACTAATTACATGAACTTTAATCATACTTTGAATTAGGAATGGGGTCCATTCCTGTCATGATATTAGAAACCTAAAAGACTTGGAGAAATTAAAAAAGAGAAAAAAGAAGCAGAAGTATATGTTGAGCTGCTATAGATGGATTCAGAGTCTGATCCTTCCCCTTGCCTAGGCCTATGTCCCAGTCAGTTGTAGCTCACAATTGTCCATGATTTTGCAGAACATGCCTGATTTTCCTGATATCAACATTCTAACTGAATTACTATAATATTCAGAAATAGTCTCTGGTTCTTGGCATTTGACCCTCATTATTTTGGCCTTGCTCCTGATTTTTTAGCAAGGAAGTTGAGGTGCTTTAGTTCCACTGTGTGCCCTATGTAGACTATGTTAAACCTGTACGTTATAAAGACCTAACATGGATCATAGGAGAATGCTAGGATAACAACACTAATGGGCCTTTTTAAGCCTAGCTATGTTTCCCAGAAACATTAGAAGGGTATTGGTCCCATACGTTTTCTGGGGGGGGTATATATATGGTCATGTGTGATGGGTCTGCTTCAAATCCCAACTCCCATATGATCAACTGTTAAAAGCCTGAGACAAAAATCACAAAACTGAAGAAACCCAAACCTCGACTTTTTCTTAGGGTAAGTAAACACTTGCCTAACATACCCTTTTCTCCACTGTAGTGCAATCCTGAAGTTGGTATATATAGTTAGGAGGGTGTGGGGGTCATAGCCCCCTCATCTAGGTGAGTTTTACTTATCTCAGTGTGAGTTCCATGTAGATTTGGGCAAATATTTACTTACCCTAGGAAAAAGTTGACATTTGGCTTTCTTCAGTTTTGTGATTTTCTACTCATGCTTTTAACGTTGATCATATGGGAGTTGAGATTTGAAAGTCGCCCCTGAGTGATTGGGCATTTATATGCTTCCTCTCTCTAATAGAGACATACATGCCAGGCTAGGGATACATTTGTGATTCTACATCCACTGATCAAAGTTTCACTTGAATACGTGCAGGGAAGAACTTTGCTTCACTTGGCTTGGTGGTCTGTTCCAGGGAAGAGGTAACCTCTTAGACACATACTTGTATCTCCAGCAAGATTTAGGTCCCTGGGTAGCATGTTTCCGATGCTATTTGTTTTGCCGATGTGCAACAGGTCCATTAACCTTCCTGGATTCACTCCTTGCATTCAGCACATCGGGCAACAAGTGCTCTTCATCACTCTTTGTTTCTCTAGCAGGTACAGAGTTTTACAGGATTGGGTTACTAGCCCAAGGCCCAACCCTCCTCAGAGGGTGAACCACACACTTGAATTCACACACTCACATGCACACACACACCTAGGGCCAATTTAGAATGTCTAATCCACCTACTGCATGTCTTTGGAATGTGGGAGGAAGCCAGAGTACCAGGAGTAACCCCACACAAATACAGGAAGGACATGCAGACTACACACAGAAGGCACCCTAGCTGAGAATCAAACCAGAGAACCTTTTGCTGTGAGGCAACAATGCTAACAGTTACACCACTACACCCACCCCATTAACCTTGCTTCTTGCAAATTAAATGAAAAAAACAAAACACCAATGTTGATAGATTTTCAAAATAAACAGCCCTTTCTCTAGCTGCAAATAATGTATTCACCCACATGGGTTACTAAGATATATACAGCATGAACTATTCAGATTTGTGTTCATATGAAAGGTGATTAACTGTAAGGATATTTTGCAGATGTACACATGAAAAGACATCTGCAGGGGCCAGAATGGTTTTGTTCCAGAAAAATGCGTACTTGTTACATTGACAGCTACAGGAGGAACTGTTTGATAATAAATCTGACAGTGTTATCCAGGAGGACTTAGTTGGTTTCATGATCTCATCCTGTATGCAAAGTTAAGGAGTGGGACTTGTACCATTTTGTATTATTGAGGCATCTGCCTGGATTTCTTTTGTTAAAGTTCTGGAAACAGTTATGGATTGGAGATCAAGTGATGTTATGACAGGACTTTTAGAGGAATTTTTGAGCCTAGCAAAGCAATGAAGTTCTTTTTGATTTATTTGTTGGATATGTTAAGTAATAGAAAGATTGGTCCTGTTGGGTACAATGATGATTTACTGTGAGAGAGAGAAAATCCAGGGTGGGTAAAGGGATGTATTTCTAAGATCTAAGGATAATAATAACTTCTAAATCTTGTCTTACTAATAAGTACAGATTAATCTGGGAAAGAGAGTTTAACATTCAAAACCCCTCATGAAATATGTGCTAAATTGTTGTTTCTCATTTTGTTATGAAATGCACCCTACATTCCAGCTTTATCTGGTAGTTTCCTCAGTTCATTGGACGTACACCAGTGGAGTACTAGGGGACTGGAAACACGTTTTGGATTTGTCCAGCCTTGGCATAACTTAAAAGATGAGTTGTAGGAATGTTGTAATGGTTTCTGGCCAGGCTCTTTTACTCTGCCTTCATAATTATTTCTAATTCGGTTTGCGTTTACAATCCTTCTACAACCATATTATAATAAACATTTATTGTACTTATTGATGATAGTTGGTGAACAAGTTTTTCACCATATCATGGAAAAGTAGAGGTTCTCCTGAAATTACTGACATCAAATTTCTTATGCAAGAGCTTTTTCAATGTGACTAGTACAGTAGAGAGGATTTCAAATTAAAAAAATACTCATGAAATGGGCTCTTTGGACACATACATTGTAGAGCTGTTAATCTACAGATATGCCGAGAGGTTAGATTTTGGAAATTTTACTTAGGATATGGTTGACTATTTGTAATTATTATTGCTGCCATTTAATTATTTTTTATTTTGTTTTCATTTACATGATATGAAGGCAAAACAACATGAAAGGAAAAAGAAAATTGTTACAGTTGGTTATGTTGAATTTCACTTATTACTTTTGTGTTTTGTGTTTCTTAATTATGCGAGTTCCTAAGAATGTGGATTCAATAAAGTGTTTGCTGTTTTATTGGCTTGTAGACTTTAGTGCTGTTAACTTACTCAGTGTGCTGTATAAAGGTGTGTCTATATGTACTGAATTTTTTGTGCAAATGTGAAAGCATTATAGATATATGACTTGCAGGTAGGGTCAAACTAATGTTAGAAGGCAATTAGAAATTGATAAACTACAGCATTTGAAAAACATTAAGATAAAAAATACATCAGCAGTCATCTCTTTTCAGAGTACTCAGTATAGAAGATTATGATCGGGTCACTGATCATAACCTGTTTATTACGTGTTTGAGACATGGATGCCAAGAAATTCACCTCAATAGTGAATTCACTTCAAATATAAATAGCACCTGGCATCTTACCTGAAAAGAGGTCACTTGTTAGCAGCAATGTAGATATTTGCACAAACATGCAGGACCCATGTGTTTCAACTTTGCTGATGTTACATTGTTGTACCACACCTGCAAACAATAATACATGACATTTATGTGATATACACATATAGTGTAATGTGCACTATATGAACTGACTTGCACACTATACATCAGACGTGTTTTATACAGGTAATTATTTGGAGCATACATGCATATAACCCCATTTATCTTTGCAGAAAGGTGGGGTGATAGGGCAGGATGATGGCAGGATTTGGTTTTAATAATGAGCATTGGTGAAGACTGAACATGTAATGATGGAGTAACCAATTGGCACTATACATTTCTGAGGTTATTTGGTACACAGATATAGCAGCATAATGGCTTGTCACACTTGGGAAGTTGTAATGTTTCTGTGAAAAGTACATTATTTAGAGGTATATATGACAGTATGTCAGTGCAATGCTTGTACCACACACATGGTGGTATAATAGTATACTGGGGAACAGTGAGACACAATGCAGTTTAGTAAATATCTCATTTTTGCATAGTTTCCATTTGTTACCAGCAAACAATAATAATAAATGACACACACTGGTGTACATAGGGTCCAACATGAGATCCTTCAGCATAATGCCCTGGTAGCAAGCCAGGCAAATCAGAGATGTTCAAATAAATATCCATAGAAACTGTAGCTGACATGTTCCCAATGCAGTTTTCAGGGGTGGATACTCCCCTGCACCCCGTATATGGATTGCTTTACCTCTGAACCCCCTGTATATATGTATATTAATCCCATGCATTTTCCCTGCTATGTTGGTGGTAGCTGCATAGGTACTGTAAGGTAGCTTTGAAGTAACTGTCTGATCAAAAATTCTACCTCTCCAAGTTGCACTTGGACAATTAAATCTGCAGTGCAGCCTGTGCATTAGTTACTTTTATTTTGGCAGGGCAGTCCTAGTTGTTTTTACTGCCTTATAGTTTTAGTCCATGTTTTGCAGTTAGCTTCCCCCTGTGTACCTTTTTCTGATTTCCTCAGAGCTATCACCATGTTTCCTTCTTCTCTCCACACTCATAACTCCATGATGCTTACATATTGTGATCTTTCTGCCTCAGCTGTCTGTTGTCCAGGGCAAAGAAGCCACAAATTGTAGATCATGTTTTGTGTTTCCTTAGGCTTCTTTTCTCTGCCAGTACCTAGCTGCTTGTTATATTAGTTATTGGTAACATTTAAGATGCAGAGAGACTTTACCAAATGCTGTTGTACTCAGTGTTCTGCCATAACTCATATCTGTATTAAGTATCTGTACACTTAACCCCTGCATTTTTACAACTTGCCGACATGCTTTGCTTTTTCCGTATTTTTGTTCAGTTAACATTACAGTAACTGTACAGTCCAAGAACTGTTCATTCCCTCAACTTGTGCTTGGATTCCTTGTCTGTAATGCAGCCTCTGCAGTATTTGTGTTTGTTTTGTTAGGACAACATCCTAACCATCATTAGCATATTTTAGCCATAATACATATTTTATAGTCAGCTTCTCCATGTGTATATTGCCCAGGTCTCCTCACAGTTGCCAGTGTCTTAGTGTCTCCTTCTATTGTCTACTCTCCTGACTGCATGGTGCTTACCTACTATGGCCTTTCTGCTGCTTGCTATGCAGGATACCATATCCATGGATTATAGACCATGTTTTACATTCTCTTAGGCTTTTTTTCTCAGCCAGTACCTAGCTGATGTCAGTTTTAATTTTTCATCTTACTTTCACTACTGCATTGTCTAGGATCACTTTTCTGCACATGCAAAGGCAAATCTTCGACAAGTTCTTTTTAAGGGTTGTGTGATTACCAGATGCTGTTTGTTTCATCCAGTATGCTAGATATTATTTGTGCATGTTGTAGACTTTGATATTGTATTTGTATACTCACTCTCTTGTTACGTCAATGGCAGCTGCATGGATACCATAAAGCAGTTTCTCTCATTTGCCCGAGGGCACATGAATGCTGCTAGTATATCAGTGTTTATCCAACAGTTCTCCCTTTTATAGAGTCTGAGATGTGGACTGCTCTGTTACCACCACCATGTCCAGCCACCCTGCAAATCACTAATCCTGCCCTCTTTCCTCACTCACTAAATAAACTCCTCTCATATGCTCCCGTATAAACTTCCCTCTCCTTTAGTCTTCACTTCATACTTATCCTGTATATATATATGTATATATATATATATATATATATATATATATATATATATATATATATATATATATATACACACACACACACACACACACACACATATATATATATATATATATATATATATATATCGAGAGAGAGAGAGAGCTATAGATAGCTGTAGACTGTTTAATACAAGTGGAATATTAAACCACCCCCTTTGCTTCACTAAATCATATATCACATAAGTTGGGTGAAAACTACATCAAAACATTTCCTTGCATGAGACTCCAACTTGAACCTTCATTGATTTAGTTTACTTTAAAACTGAGTCTCATTGCCATAATAAGTATTACATTAATCAGTCAACACATAAAGTGATTGGAGAAAACCTTCTGTTCATTGCCATTACGCTGTGCAATTCTATACTTCTAATCTCTAACATACATTCACTTTCAAACCAGTCCAATATTGTCTGACTAAATTGTGTAGTATTAATCCTCAGTAACTGTCCTGACCACATTTAAAAACATTCTTTACTATAATATAGCATTTGCTAACAATAGCTACTTGTCTAATAGATTTGTCTTTAAATCATATTAAAAATTCTTCTCTAATATACTAGTTAAACTCATCTTCTCATATCCTGCACTAAAATAGCATCACTTATTAGTTAAGCATACTTTATATTTAACTTTCACTTAGCAGCCATTGCTGAACATAGTATGATTGTGCAGATTACATCACGACCTGCAGCAACTGCCATATATACCTAATGCATCAACTTTTAATCAAGACAAATATTACTTCACTCCACCAATTCTTCTAATAGTCTCTACCATGTATCTCAGTGACTAGTGTAAAAAAATAAATATAACAACTTTGAAACATTTTATGTTGCGAAACTTATCTTAGCCCTGTCATGAATATTAAAATCACCATCCCACCTCTTGCTACAGCATTTCACAAAAATAGAACTTGGCAACAAATAAGGAAGCTATGTCCACCATTTTCACTTCTCAGACCTACCCAAGGGCCAAACTGACTTTAAAACCTATTTCCTCCTGCTCAGAAACACACATTATGCTTCCTGTATCCCAGTACCATTAAACTGCCTACCAAAGGTGATATCAACCCCAGTGCAGACCCAATTTACTAATCTTTTCACAGACTTTCACAGGCCTCATTCCCTATCAAGAATCATCTTCCAAGTGAAAAAAAATCTGTTACATTAGTATAGACAGGCTCAACAACTGGTTGGATAATCTGGAAGCCTGGATTATTGACCACTCCCCTGATATTCTAGGCATTTCAGAAACTTGACTAAAGACTCATACTTTGTGTTCATCATGCATAAAGGACATCTTCTCCATACTCTAGAAAAGTATGTAAGGTTTCAAAAATTAGGGCAGAGTAATGTTACTAAGTAAAAGCAATCTATCTCTTTGACTGCTTAATTCCAACTACTGTGTCCTTAATAAAGTGCAGTAGCTAAAATTACATTTTTAATAAACCTGTTATTAGAACTTCATGCAAAATGAAATATATCCACTGTATACATTTTACACCCACAGAACAACTTATTACATCCTTATAAACCTCACATTTCTAGATTCCTGTCACTTAGTAACCTTACTCGGTTAGTAGGTGCATGCATTCAACATCTCAACGGGAGCATGTACCCTTCTGTGCAGGTTAATTAAAACCTTACCAAATCCCCTCAGAGATCCCCACCCATCACTTTCTGTGTTCTTTTTTTAAAGGAAAGAAGTGCTGCCCATCCTAATTTGCACAGTAACTATCTCAGAAACAAAGGAAGATAGTTCCCACTCTGAGCTCACTACTGTTGATTGGTCTTTATCTACAAGATCACCCCTCAAAGGTGCTAGGCCTGTTCTGTAGTTCTATGACATGCTTTATCCCATCATTATTAAACACTTTCTCATCACAAGAAGCTAAGAAAGGCAAGGAAGGGAGCTACATTTGGATATCAGCAATGAAGTGTGTAATGAAGTAAAGCTTAGGAACTAGAAAAGAGTAAGTGCCAGTGTTCACCAGAATAACTTTCTTAGCACTCTACAAATTTTGTTCAAAAATAAATCATGCAAAGTCATGCTATCTAACAAAAAAACATTTTGGTCATTAATGCCAGCTATAGCTAACACTGGAATTTCACCTTTGTCTCGCATTAGTAAGTTCATAAATTCTAATGAACAGAAAAAAAATGGTTCTAACATCTATACAACTACCAGGATTCAGGTTCACATAATTCCCAAAAGACACATCCAAACTCCCTCACTCCAGTCTTTCTTAACACTTTCTGATCAGGAGATATCTCAGCAAAGACAATCCAAAAGCACCTGGAAAACTACCCAAAAAGAATAATCCAAATCCATACTCTGCTTACCTCTCCGTTCTTCACGTAGCTGCTTTGAACGTCTTAAAGCTACTTCAGCGTGTATTCAACCTGTTTCTAACTACAGGAATTCTTTCTATTTCAAGCATGCTATCATTATCCCATTATCCTAAAATAGAAAGCCTACCTTTCCATTTGATTACAGGCCCATTGCAAACCTTTGTCCACTTACCAATATTTTTGAAAAAATAGTACACACCCAGATTGTAGAACATGTAAACAATTATGGACTCCTAACAGACTCACAATTTGGTTTCTGATTAGATCACCGTATCCTTACTACAATCTGTACTGCTTTGGATACAGTCGATATAATATAGAAGAAGAAACATCATAACTGGCTGCTTCATAGATCTTTGAAAGACATTTAATTGTGTTAATCATAATTTGCACCTCCACAAGCAGAATAATAGACTTTGATGACACTGTCTTAAAATGGCTTGAAAACTTAAAAGCAAAACTTTCAGTGTCTCATCAGGCAACCAGTATTCATCTCCTGGAGCTATCACAGCATGTATTGCTCAAGGCTTTGTACTTTTCTGTTCTCTTTTTACTTAAATGAGTGCACCATTTTCCCAGACTGTTCTCTAACATTATATGCTGATGATATCCTTATTTTAAGATTTTCTCCCTTGCTTCAGACAATAAAAGATAAACTACACCATGATTGTTATCAACTCTCAGATTGAGTAAGCAACAATACCTTATAAACAAACCCTAAAAACACCTTTTATGTACTTTTTGGGGCCACCACAAATCTAAAACCAACCAACAATGTCATCTTCTGTAATATAATTGAAAACATAATTGAAAAAGATTTTAAATACAAATACATGAGATTATATGTAGATCCTACCCGCTCTTTCAAAGAGTATATTCAACAAATGGTTGATAATCTAATGGCTCAAATAAAGTATATTACTCAGGATCTAGCCATCTTACTTCTGATTCTAGAAGGTCATTTGCAAGAAATGTAGTTATACCAAAACTAGAATATGGCCATCCAATCACTTCCCTCAGCTCTAATAATACTCTGCTAATTCAAACCACCATTATTGAACTATGCCAATTATCAAATATTGCACCCATCAGTGAAATACTCTTAAAAAGAGAAAAACATGGCTACCACTTACAGCATGAACCACCTTCCTTCTGTCTTCCTTTGAATTCAAACTCCTACACTACAGTTGTTGTCCAACTCTTAAACAAAAGTTAAGTATTACAAACTCACTATGCAGCTTGAGAAATAATGTTAGTTAATGCTTAACCTTACAAAGGTCCCTGTTGGTAAAGGCAGTAGTAGAGAAAAGTTTTAGGAAATTATTCCTACTAGGTAACTGCCTACCTGAGAACATCATAAATGCAACCAAATACTCTGCCTTCAGAGCAAACTTAAAAGAACACTTAAATCCTAGTCTTCTAAATGTTTTAGGGACCATGTTTAGTAGTATATCAACATTAGTGTAATCACCTTTATTTTTAAGCCACATCTGAATTGCTTCACAGTACAAACTGTAATGTTAACTTTCCCACTTTTGGAGTCCAATTACTATTTCACTCTTCCCCATTCAACCTTTCTTACTCTTTCTCTTCCCTCAATTCCATCATCATCACAATCTCTCTTGATTCAGTGTCACTATCCTATCTTCTTTGACAGTCATGCCTGACTGTCATAGGTCTTCTCTCACACAATCCATCCACCTTTTTGCTGGGTACCCTCATGTTCTCTTGCCTTCTTTTAGTCTATTACAAATCTTCTTTACCAGACATTTTGGTTTTCTGCACATATACCCAAACCACCACAATCTGTTCTGTTGGACCTTTTCTTGTGCTTCTTCTTTGATGTCCTCATTTCTCAGTCTGTTACACAGGGTGCATCCTACTGCTCACCTCAGGCATTTCTTTTCCATCATCTCTAGCTTCCTGGCCTTCACTGCCCAAGTTTCTATACCATACAGTATTACTGGTTTACAACACCGTTTTGTACACCTTACTTTTCTGCTTTTTTGGCATTCTTCATTTGCACACTACCCTGATACTCTGTGCCAGCTGCCTGCAGTCCCTCTGATTGTAGCTTTGACCTCCTCATTAAAACTTCCCTTTTCCTTAACCACCTTTCCTAGATACTTGAAACTGTTAACCTTTTTAACTATTTTCCCTTTTATCTCAATTCTCAGCTTCTTCTGATTTCTTCATTTACTGCCATTACATTCATCTTATCTTTAGTCATCTGTGTGCCTTCAGTTTTGCATCCCATTCCATATCATTTACTGAGGTTCTTCTTCAGATTCTGCCTGTAATGCCACATCATCTCCATACAGCAACATTGTTGGTCTGTTCCCTCTGCCTGTTACTAATGTAGTGCATCACCAATATGAACAGCAATGGACTCAGAGCTGAACCCTGATGCACACCCATGCCCTTGTACATAGCCTGCATTAATTCATCTCTGGAACTTCCAAAAATCACAGGGCTGCCCAAATCAGCATTCTTGGAACCTTGTCATATGCTTTCTCCATGTTTTGGAAAGCTCATTTGGACTCTTTCCTCAACTCTAGCTTCTTCTCAACTATCTACCTCACTGCAAACACCAGGTTGGTTGTGCTGGGTCCTGGTCTGAATCCAAACTGCTGATCTCCCATCTTACTTTCAACTACTTTGCTTATTTGTTTATGACAATGGATACTTGCTGTTAACCTGATTTCTCACTCACACACACAAAGAGACTCATTTGGTGTCAGAACTGCCCTCCTGTATCCCCCATCCCCACCCTGTGCAAGTGATGATGGCTATGCCCTGCCCTTTGCATATGCCTTTGCAACTTATGGTTGCCTGTGTGTGATGCACATAATTCTAGGTCACATGTCATGGAATCATGAGGTAAATGGACAGCTGTTGAGCCTAAGTAAAGGCAAACACAAGTTTTCTATGCTTAATAAGCACAGTTCCACTGAAATAACTAAAGGAAAATGTATTTATTTTATGAGCATCATTACAGCAAGAAGAAATGGTAACACAAATCTTTGCACATGATCTTTAAGCAGATTTTTGAATAAGGGGTATTTATTGCAATTTCCTAATTTCATGAGGGATCAAGTTTTATCTGGCTGGTGCTGCCTTAGAGAATGCATACCCAGTAACAGCAAGATGAAAAAAAATATGCCATCTAGGTTGCATAAAGAGTAGTTGAAGTTCTTGATTTAGTTTATACTTTTCATTTGGTTTCAATTATGTAGTTTAGTAAATGAGTTAAAAACAATATATGCATCTATGAATGCATATTTATGTATTGTTCACTCTAACATTACATCTGATGCTTGTGCAGTGTTCGCAGATAATTACTGATGTATAGCGTGTCTGTCACTGTGTTTTTTGTGTCACTGTGGCATTCCCACTTGGTTGGAGTACAATAGGTGTTATGTGGTCATTAGGTGACACTCATTCATACAGCTGCTACCTCAGTAGATAGAGGGTAATGAATATAATGCTAAACACACAGCTGTATTGTGGCATGCTGTTGCACTGTTTGCCTATTCCATTTATACTTTGGTCTTCCACCATTACTGTACTTTTGGCTTCTGAGTGCAGTTCATGCACGTACATGGTTGTGGTACATGGTTCATAAATTCTACACATTATCTAGTGTGTACCAGTTCAGCTCAGATTTGTTTTTGGTGTACAATTCCATAATGTATTTATGAATCCTTCTTTATCACGGAATCTAATCTTTACATTGTACTTGCATCATCCTCTCAAGTTTTCCACTTCCAACTGCTATACTTCATTGACATATGCTGACTTGCTGTGACCCTGTACCACTTTCTCATTTTAATGCAGTCTACCTTTTGTGCAACTCAACATCTGGCACAATGGCAGATATTTTTTTTTTAATTTTTATTTTGTCCATCTCCTTAACTTCAGCGTCTCTAATTCACCATTCCATTGCTACAATACACAAAGACGTGTAGTAAAATGAAGTTGCCCATACAAATGTCCTTTACTTCTTAACTGGCTTCTGCTTTAGTGACCTGCAGTATATTTGTCAGCTGTTTTGACATATGGCATATCTTGGAGAAGAGAGAATTCTTACACCACACCAACATACACTGCCTAAAATCTTATGGTATAGGTTCATAGGCTCCTAGGTGTTTACTAGGCTAATGACCACAAGGGCCTTTTTAAGCCTAGAAATGTATCCCAAATCTCTGATGAATTCTAATACCATTGTTAAGTGTAAGCATGGGCCTAGGAGATGAACCATTTACAGGTTACCTGTTTGCATCAGATACATAGGTTCATAGGTTCATAGGTTCATACTAGGCTATCTGCCCAAGGGCATTTATAAGCCTAGCCCATAGTTATGTGGCTTTCGCCACCCCTTTAGTTTGAATAAAAACTATGCCTATCATTTTGCTGTGCCTCTGTCAAGCAGTGACACTGAAGTAATCCCTGGGGTATATCTGCAATCTCCCATCCATTGGTCAAGATTCCTCTTGAACAAGGCCAGAGAGGTGCTCTGCCTCACATGTACCGGGATTTTGTTCCACAGCATAGGGAGTCTCTGGGTGATGAATCTGTCCCTCCAGCACATTCTATTTATAACCGTGTCAAGGTTTAAGTCTCCCGCCCTTGTGGTTCTGAGGGATCTAGATTTTTTGAAGTGAAGCATATTCATCAAATCTGGGTTTGACATGGCCTTATATGTCAGGCACAGATCACCTCTGAGCAAGCTGTATGAGACTGAATACAGCTGGAGTTCTTTCAGTCGGGCAGCATAAGACATATTTTTGAGACCCTTTATCCTTTTGGTGAGGAACTTTTGGGGCCTTTCAAGCTGCAGCAGGTGTCTGGTCAGATACATTCCGAACGGGGCATTGTACTCAATCATAGGTCTAATGAGTGATGAGTACAGGGGGACGATGACCTCCCTTGATCTAGATGTGAATCCCTTCATGATCAGGTGGGCGATATAGAAGGTTTTCCTAACTACTTTAGCAACATGAGTGTCAAACGAAAAGCTACTGTCAACCTGGGTCCCCAGATCCCTGATGACTTTTTCTATGCTCAGTGGATTGCCACCTATATGGTAGCTAGGGGTAACCTTGTTTTTCCCGAAGGGTATGACTATGCATTTTTTGGCGTTTAACTTCAGGCCATGGCTCTGGCACCAGTTATCCGTTTCTGTGAGGCCCTTCTGGAGGATATCTGTGTCAGATGTGTTTTCGACTATGGCGCCCAGTTTGCAGTCATCTGCAAACTTTGTCAGCCATTACCCTCCTGTGTTTGCTTGTACTTCAGAAAAGTAGATGCCGAACAAGAGTGGACCCAGGACTGAGCCCTGTGAGACACCACTTGTGACAGGCTTTGAGTCTGACATGGCTCCAGCAACTCTGACCCTGTGGGTTCTGTCACTTAGCCAGTTTGCAACCCATCTTGTGATGTATGGGTTTACATTCAAGCTGATGAGTTTTTCGATGATACCTGAGTGGGGTATTGTGTCAAGGCCTTTGCCAGGTCGAGGTAGGCTGTATGGACTGCCTTTCCCTCATCAATGGCCTTGGTGACTGTCTCAAAAAGTCAACCAAGTTTAAGAGGCAGGATCTGCCTTTGACAAAGCCAAACTGGGTTGGATCCAAAGTCTGCAAGTTCCCTATGTCTTTATTTATGAGTTCCATTATGATCCTCTCCATGGCTTTGCAGATAAGGCTTGTCAAGCTAATGGGCGGTAATTTCCAGGGTCTGTGGAGGCACCGCCCTTATGAAGTGGGACCACAGTCGCCGTGCGCCACTCCTTGGGTACGTATCCTGAGGTGAGGCTAAGATTAAACAGCTGTCCTAACTGTGGGTTTAATTCCTCATTGAGTTCGTGAAGCACACAGCCGGGGACACCATCCGGTCCCATGGATGCTGTGTTTTTTGCCTTAGTGAGGGCAGTTCTCACCTGGGCGTTGGAGATGTTTGGGGGGCTACAATCCTCTGGAATAGATATCTCTCCTTTTGGGGGGGAGACGTTTGCACTGAACCTGTCAGCCAGTATAGGTGCCAAACCAGGGATGAATTTCCGGTTTCCAATCCAATTATCCAAGTTGCACTTGAATTGGATTAGGGAGGAACTCTGCTTCACATGGATGGGGAGCCTGTTCCATAAACGGGGTAGTATCTGTAATACATACCTATCTCTCCAACAGGTCCTATTTATATCACAAGCAAGGTTTAAGTCTTTAGAACGGGTAATTCTGGTACTGTTTGTTTTGTGGATATGCAGGAGGTCCATCAGAGTGGGCTCTGACAATGTCCTATATGTCAAGCATAGATCTCCCCTCAAAAGCCTGTAGGAGACAGAATACAGGGATAGAGCCTTGAGGTGGTCTGCATAGGACATATTATTTCTGCCCTGTATGTTTTTAGTGAGGAACCTCTGTGGATGTTCCAGTTGTTGGATATGCCTGGATAGGTACATACCAAAGGGGCATAGTACTTAATGATAAATGCTGAACACAGTGGAACAATGACTTCCTTGGACTTAGATGCCATACCTTTGTTTATAAGTTGTGCAACATAGAATGATTTCCTCACCACTGTAGATACGTGATGATCAAAGGCTAGATTACTATCTATGTGTGTCCCTAAGTCCCTGACTAGTGGGTCAACTCTAAGGGGTGTGTTGTCAATATCATAGTTACCAGGAATGGATGACTTCCCAAGGGATACTATTATGCATTTCTTGGCATTAAGTATTAGTCCATGACTCTGACACCAGTTGTTTGTCTGTGTCATTCCCTCCTGGAGAACATTTGTGTCAGTGTGAGATTCAGTGACAGCTCCTAATTTGTAATCATCTGCATATTTATTCAGCCAGAGACTACTGAAATTTGCCTTGACTTCTTTGAAGTAAATGCCAAAAAGGAGCAGTCCAAGGACTGATCCCTGAGGGACTCCACTTGTGACTGGCCTCTTTATAGAGGTGGGCTCCCCAGTTCTAACTTCCTTGGTCCTGTCTGTGAGCCAGTTGGCTATCCACCGGGTGACATACGGGTTTGTACCTAACCTCCTGAGTTTGTCAACAATGCCCGAGTGGGGGTATTGTGTCAAATGCCTTGGCCAGGTCAAGGTAGGCAGTGCAAACAATTTTGCCCTCATCCATTGCTTTGGTGAACTTCTCAAAGAAGTCCACCAGGTTGAGTAGGCATGATCTGCCCTTTACGAAACCAGACTGGGTTGGGTCCAGTGTCTGGACGTTTACTATATCTCTACTGATCATCTTCATAATAATTCTTTCCATGGCTTTACATATAAGACTAGTGAGACTTATGGTTCTGTAGTTTCCAGGGTCTGTAGATGGCCCACCTTGTGCAAAGGGATGACTGTTGCTTTTCTCCAGTCATGAGGCATGAAGCCTGTTTGGGGGCTACAGTTAAATCGTAATTCCAGAGGCCCTGATAGGTCATGTTGCATGCTATTTAGAAGGCATCCTGTGATATTGTCTGGGTCCATTGATGCAGTGTTCTTGGTCTTAGAGAGAGCATTAAGGACCTTTTCCCTAGTGACAGTAGGGGGAGTTTTATTTGATGATATTTCCTTAGGGAAGTTGTCGGGGAAAGGGGAGTAAAGTTGGAGCTGAATTTATCAGCCAGGTGGTTTGCTATATCTTCTGACTCAGTATAGGTGGCTGCATTTACACAATTGTGTATTGCCTTTGAGGTTGCGGACATAGCTAAAGAATGCTTTGTGGTTGTCCTTGGCCTGGGAGGCCAAACTTACCTCAAATTTGGCCTTGCTAGACCTTATTTGTCCTCTGAGTTGTTTGTTTAGTTTAATTAGAGTGCTTTTATCCTGCTGGGTGCTGCACCTCCTAATTTTTGCCATGATTTTCTTCCTCCTGTTATACAACTGATTGATTTTGTGATTCCACCAGAGTGCCTTATTTTTTTAGTTAGTTCTGTATTTATTTCTTTTGGGTACAGCTGCCTCTATACAACTATTAACATGCTTGTACAGGGTTTCTATGAACAGTTCTGCATAGGCAGAAGTGTTCTCGGGGGTTTATAGGGGCTTGAAACTTTGCCAGGTTCTCACTTAATAGCAGGAGGTTAGCCTTAGAGTAGTTCCTGAATATCCCCGGTTTAGCTGGGGGTCCAGATTTTATTTTTACTTCAAAGGAGACCATTTTGCAGTCTGACCTTACCAGGGAAGGCATTTCAGTAGGGGGCGTGCAGCACTCTCCCATATTAGTGAGGACCAGATCCAGTATGGTTGTACCCCTGGTTGGTGTATTGACTGTCTGGTCCAGGGAGTTTGTGTTTACAAAATCCAGGAATCTCTGTGCATGTACATTTGATGTCATATAGGATTCCCAGTTAATAATGGGGTAATTAAAGTCAACAATGAATATGGTATTGGGTTGGATGGTTAGTGTTTCTAATAAGTTTATATACATGGTATGGGTTTTCGGGTTCATAGAGGGGGACCTATAGCTTGCAAGGAAGTGGTATTGGATTTTACCTATGCTGATTTGAACATGGAGCAGCTCAAGTGCATTGTCCCGTTTGACCAGCCTTGAAGTATATTTATTTTTGATGTAAACAGAGACACTTCCACCTTTAGTCCCTGCCTGTGAAGTAGCTGCTCTAAATACATGGAAGGCATTATAGCCCTGCAGTGCTGGTGTGCTGTCCACGGCTTTAAACTATGTCTGTGAGATTGCACAGACATCAGTATTCTCTAGGGTGAAGAGAGATTCCAGGGAGTGGAGTTTTTTGTTTAGGCTCCTAGCATTGAGCAGTAATACCTTCAGATTTTCTTGGTTTTGATTTGCTATGTTGGAAGTACTTTCAGTCTGGCATTGCCTAAAAAAGGCACTATGGGCGAAGACAATGTTTTAGCTAATATTTGAAAGTCTAGAGGGGGGAGGTGCAGACCATCCTTGGCAAAGCAGCGTGGTCTGTTGGCCATCTCCTTCCATGCTGACAAATATTGCACACCCTTAGAATGACACCAGAAACTAAGCCAATTATTAAAGTCAATCATCTTTTGTTTGTACTGTGGCATCATCCTTGGAGAAGGTAAAATGCTGCTCAATGTTAGGCTCATACCAGCCTGAGACACATATTCCAAAAGCTCTATGATGTCTCTCTTCATATAGTCTAGGGAGGTACATCTCAGGCCATTTACTCCCATATGGACTATGACTGAGTCCTATTGGCAATTGTGATCCAATGACCTGGGTGCATGCGTAATGTGGCGGATCCTAACCCCTGAAAAGCAACTGACCATAACTTTCTCCTTACTCAGCCTGGTGAGAGGACATCAGTGTGTCTCACAATGGAGTATCCAATGACTAGAATACTGGATTGTGTGATGACTTGTCTTATGGGCTTAGAGGTAGAGGCTCCATGAGATATAGCTCTATGTGTTGATGTGGGTGCTGTTTTGAAAGAGTGCGTTTGGGACTGCTGAGGGTATTTCTTATGTGTACTTTGTCTAGGAGGTCTTTATGGTTTAAGAAGGTTACATGTAAGTGCCTCAGTATATGTGGGTTTATATGTCTGCTTTGTGTTGTGTGTGATGGGTGCAGCATATGTACTACTGACAGCCTTATTGACATTAGGAGTAGTTTTTTGTGAGAGCTTTGCCTCCAGTGACGTTGTATAAATACATCTCTCACATATCGTATCAGTTTGTTTGAGAATTAACTGGTTGTCAGTAAACATGAGGCAATTTCTACATTGCCTCAGGATGCCCATATCCACCAAGTTGGTAATTATAGTGGGAAAGTCCATATCCATTGCAACAGACCCTTTGTTATTGATTAGACTGTTGGAGTGAGAATATCAATCACTGTCAGGAGTATCTGGTTTGCAACTATGTGGACAGTGCTTGACACTGCAAACTAGTTGTCCTGTGTGCAACTAGATATTGGAGAAATTTCAATTGTGGTTTTACAGGAAAAATGTCACTGAAGTTGTCTGAGTCTGTACAGAGCACTGCCAAACACTTGAGGTGAAACTAGTACATAGACACTGAAAATTTAAGGATGAAGAATTTAAGCAAATATTCTGAAGTTAGAAAGAAATCAAGCAGTACTTACTGAAAACAAAGCATTAGCATAATATAAATTATTCAGAATGACAAAGATATATCCAGAGCAAAAGTAACTTTGCTGCAATGAATTATGTCAGTAGAGCTATCAAAAATATTTGATATACAGACTCAGAAAAAGGCTTTGATTTGATCGATTCTTATCATTACACCAGAAAAGTACAGCACACTTTGACCTGCATAGTGGTAATGTTAACAAAAAATACTCAGAATGTGTTTTGGTATGAACAGTTGACAAGAATACATTAGCAGAATGTATTACTTCACCCGAATCATTATCAGCTCTAAGTTTGCAATCCTTTCAGCTGTTTCTTGCACAGAGTACATAACATTTTTATCTAGAGCTCAAAGTGCTTTGGTAAGCAACATGCTGAGTTGGCATCTTCCTTAACTTTGCCTTGGAACCAGTGCAGTGTTTATTAAAATTCTGTTCAAAATATTGGCATTAAATAAACTTTTGATTTTATTATGTTATGTTGTTTACCAGCTACTGAAAAGCTGCTAAATACTGACATAGACAAAGCAACATGTTCATTTATTATGTTTGCCTTTACAACTGCAATTATGCAAGCCTTAGTTCCCTGGGTGGAGCACCATGGAGGCCAGTACTAAACAGAATTCATGCAAGGAATTTATGGGAGGCCTGTTTTCTGTCAACTGTAAAGTCCATCTTCCCATGCAGACACCGCTCACTGATGACAAAAACACCCACTCCTTCATGGGAAGACAGCTAGTTAGTGGGAACTTATATCAACTTCTTGCTTCAGATGCATTGCTCTGTTTTGGGATTATTCCTTAAACTGGTTCACAGATCAAGGCAAAAACATGACCTCCAGAATCACGTGTTTGTATTTTATGTGCCTTTTTTAATTAAGAATAGAACTAATCTTTGGCTTATTTCTCTCTATACTTCATATTTCTGATTTCCTATGCTTTTGTTTTAAACAAATATCACCACAAGTCATTTATATCTGACAACTACATTTTCTTTACAAGCCCAACATACTTTTCCATTCAGATTAAGCATAATAAAGAATTCACAAGAGAAAATGTTTCTTTAGAAGGTAGCTAGCAATGTACTTGTTTTAATAGTGATGTTAGAAAAATAACATCATATTTTTGTAGCTTTCTGGGTAAACACATGTAACTCGCAAGCACAATTTTCCAAATAAAACATATTAAAAAAACCCAGAAGGTCTAAAAACTGAGTAAAATAAACTACATTAAAGTGGCTAACTCATTTTGCATTACATTAGTTGTCACTTCAATAGCCACATGCTTTTTAAGCTTCACTTCTGACAATTCATTATAATCATATCTATATAATAACCAGCTTATTTTGATGTAGTTTTCATTTCTGCTTGTTCATTAAAATATATACTGAACATCCTATTCTCAAGACAGCAGGATAAATGACAACCCTCATAATGGGCTCCCACTCTTAGAGATACTTCTCTGTGCTGCGGTATATATAACACAGTGTACCCGATTTTGATGATCAGATTAGTATTTACAGCTTAGTTCTCTGTCAGCAAGACTGCATATTTTATTAAGCATTTTTCATGAGCTGCAAATAGCAAGTATATACCAGTGCTAATGGCTGCAGCCTAATTTGGAAAGGCAATTGTTATTAGTTAGTTAGTAGGACCCAAACTGTCCTTTAGCTGGCTTAATAAGTAAGGTTTACTTGGCCGAGAAAAAAAAAACAATGAAAAGTGTGAATTTAATTTTATTTGCCATCTAACCTGCCCGATACAGTGATCATGTGTGCATGTGTTCAAAGTTTAATGGTCAAAAGCAGACAAAATAGCATTTAACAATAACACACACACACACAAATATATATATGTGGGTGTATGTGTAAGCACAGACCAGAGCCAGTTTTAGATGGCGCCATAGTGAGCCCCCACAATCAACTGTTCTCTCTGCTACTTACTGGGTGCCTCCCTTGCTTGTCCCCATCCTTCTATCAAGATTACCTTTCTCACATTTTGTCTTAATCTTCCTTTTTTCCTGTGCACTCTCAAAACACCCTAACAGGCTAACACTATATTGTAATAAGTATGGAGGGAAATAGTTGAATTAAGCCAAGGATCTGGGGGCTGCTATTCCTTAGAAGCTATAGAATTTAAAAGCTCTGAAGTGGATTTTGGAGTTTTTTAACCTGTTTATCTAATAATGGCTTGAACTAGAATCATGATTAAGGAAAGAAATTCAGTCTTATTCTTTGCCTTAGCTTTTTCCTGCATCCTTTCAACACACTCTGACTGGTAAAGACTGCACTGTAATGTCTGTAAGGCTTCTCCCTGCCCACCCTAGTAATGTTTGCTAAGCTTAACCCTAATCATCCTCTCTACCTTACAAAAAGTTTTCTATATCAATACCATTACACAAGACAGCTCGGGCTCTCACCACACACACACACACACACACACACACACACACACACACACACACACTGACTGTAACATTAACCCTAATCCACACACACTCACATTAAATCTGTCACTTTACTTAACCCTCCAATGTATACTAAATCTTTCTCCTTTCCTAACCATTGATACTAAAACACACACACACATGTGCACAAACTCCCAGCCCTACAACAAAGCCACTTACTGCAGAAGCCTCACAATCAGCCATTTGCACAAAATGTTTTTTGGACAACAAGCAATACATTTTAATATGGTGGGAAAAACTGAGCATTTTCTCTTCTTTTTTGCAAAGTACTACCAGTTTCCTGGGGCTGTTTTATCTGCAGCTTTCAGTAGATGAGAGAAAGTAGCAGCTCATGTGGCATTTAGTGCAGGCTGCAAAACTGGTGCCACCCTCAAATTAAAACAAAAAATTCCAAGTTTCAGTTACTAACACAGACTCACGTTGCTCTAAGCATTTGTGTTTCAGCTGAGCCACAAATCTATAAACATTCATTTCTGAAGCCCCAATATCCGTTTATCTTCATAAATCAATACTGCTTCTGCACTCTCACACCACTGGCACCAGCTGATCATGCCCTCTGAGAGCTTGTATCTGGTGCAGCCACCCCTCTTCACCCCACCCTAATTAAAGCTTGGCAAAAATACTCATAGATTATATTAGCTTTGTAGTGAATCAGCAATTTAAGAATATTTGCAATGAGTGCGTGAAAGCTGAGATTATAAGGTGATGTTATTGGGGTAGATGTGAACTTTTTCATAAACTGGTCCAGGGATGTAATTATTTAAACCATAAACAATAACAAATGGTTAAAATCAGCATATCTAAGCAGTCAACAGAAAAAACAATACATGCTACATAAGTCTTTGGTTAACCATTGAATAACATTTCCATGGAATGGCTAAACATCTAACACTAACCACTCAATGTTCATTCAGCGAACATTCATTTTTCACCAAGGAAAGTAACCAGTTAGTCAGAACTTCCCTGTCTCACAAAATGCAGCATTTCAAACCTACCTAGGTGGGGGGCTTCACCCCCCTCACATCCCCACTTACTATATATAACAGCTCCGAGACTACACTACAGTGGGGAAAAGGACAGATGGGGAAGTGTTGGCCAACTAGTTACTTTCCTGTTTGTTGAATGAATGTTCAATGGTTAGGGATTGATGTTTAGCCCTTTGATGGAAATGTTATTTGTCAGTTAAACATAGACCCATGCTAAATAGCATAAGAAAGGCATGGTCACTGGTCCAAATATTAACATGCACATGGGGAAATTTATAACTATTTGGACTCGGTTTAAAATACATGTGTGTTCAAACACATAGTCATTAACTGAATGTAGCATTAATAGCAATAATACTAGTGCTATAACTATTAGTAATCACATTAACAGCTATAGCACAGAGAAGTGTTTTCAGCCTCAGTTGGTCATCCAGTTCACTGCAGACACGTTTGTAAGTTAGATTTGGCCGCCTCTTTATTACTTTAGTATTTGGATACAAATTCTTATAAAGTACTTATACCTGCTTCTCAGTTGTCTAGCAGCATAAAGAAGTGCTGAAACTGTTTTATCATATAGTGTTGTCAATGTTTTGATTATGTAGTCTCATGTTTAAGTTGCATTGTTGTCAAGTAGAAAGAGAGTCAAAGCCTTCATATTTTAATGTGATCTTGGATTCAATAAAATTTTAAGGGACTGACAAAGACATACTTATAAGTTCAAAAACAATCTGCAGTTTTATTGACTTCACAAATGTAGTTAGGTATATATGTTCAACAAACTGATCCCTGCTGCAGTAGCCTTAGCTATATGGGGTATATCCTGCCAGCTAAGCTGAGGTAATTAAAAGACAAATTTGGGTGCCAAGTCCTTCAGCGCTTTACTGCTGATGAAGAGCACACTCCTCTGAGGCTTTCGAGGATCGACAGACAGCTTGTGCTGTTCCTTTGCTGAGCAGATAAGTTCTCTTTGGGGAAAAAACTTCCATTCAATAGTTTTTGTGTATTATTAATACTTTCCTCTTCAGGAAAGTTATTTTAAAGCTTGGAGTTTGTGTTTTAATGGACACGAGCACCTTTTTTCCTGTCAGTTTAAAAGTTGTTTAAAGTAAATTAAACATTTTTTTCTGTGGAGAAATTGTGTTTATTTTACTTTATGGAGCTAGCAATTGTTTTAAAGTGCTTTTTACTGTGTTTGTCTATGAAAAAAGTGACTTTTAAAGACTTACTGGTATTTACTTTTAACGTTTTTACCAGTATTTGCTGAGGTACCATTTTGGCTTGACCAGCCATAAAAGTAAAAGTTAAGCAAACAGCCTTTGCAATCAGAGCAGGCTAGCAATTTGTCTCTTCCACAAGTAGGTGACTGCTGTGGCCATAAATTGTACCTCAAACAGCACATCTTTTACCCTAGATCCCTCTGGTGTGGCGCCTGCAGCCTCTATGGGCCAGAGATCAACAGCATATTTTGTGCCTGTTGTGGTCTAATCAGTGGGCAAGGGAGAGCCAGTCTTGTTGGTCTTGGCAGAGGAAACAGAGAAGGCTTCCCTCTTAAGTCAGAATGTTGTGCCCATCCCTGGGGAAGCTGCTGCTGCTGCCATTAATAACACTTTGGCCCCATTTTTCACATAAAAAAACAAAAAACAAGACTAAGCTTGTATCTACTCCTCAAATTTCATTAGACAGGAGTAGTTTACCGTCTCTGGCTCAGGGTTTAATTCAGGCTGTTGATCTTTCTTGTAAAGTAGTTTCTGGTAATGGAAGAGGCAGACCTCTTTTTCTGAAGAGATTTAATATTCTGAATCTGGACAGGAGGAAGAAGAGACATGTAATGTGTTTTCTCCTCAGATTTCTGAATTTGATTCAAAGGAGAGCTCTTTTTCTAACTCCCTGTGGAGTTCTCTTTCTCTGACACTACTTCTAGAATGTGCCAGTGTTTTCAGTAGGAGAACACTGAGGTTTCTCAGTTCCTCAGAAAATACTATGAGCTGTGATACTTACGTATTATCGCAACCACATTTCTGAACTGGCAGAAATGGTTGTGTTTCTCAGAAAGGATCCTGGTAACCTAACAATGGGAGGGTAAAGTCTTCTGTTCTACCCTGTGACAACAGTTTTCACATAGGAGGAGGAATACCATGAAAAATCCTCTTCCCGGGGAGCATCTGCACCCGACTTAAACATAGGATTGGTGCTTCGCAGTCGTCCTTAACATTACAAAGTCACCCAGACAACCAGACCCTTTCAAAGCCCTTTAGCTGTACATGGTAGCATCTGTGATTGTTCATAGGTTCATAGGTAGGTACTAGGCTATTGGCCCTAGGGTTTATATAAGCGTAGCCATAAAGGTACCCTGGCTTTTGCCAACCAAGAAAATTATTTTCCTGTGCCCCTGTCAAGCAGAGCCACAGAAGTGATCCCCGGGGTGAATTTCCTATCTCCCATCCAATCATCAAGATTTTTCTTGAAGAGTGCTAATGAGGAGCTTTGTTTGATATAGATAGATAGTTTGTTCCAGCGTATGGGAAGCCTCTGGGACAGGAATCTATCCCTCCAGCATGTTCTGTTTATTGTTGTGACAAGGTTTAGGTCCATAGAGCATGTAGCTCAGAGGGATTGGGATTTCTTTAAGTGGAGCATGTCCAACAGCTCTGGGTTTGACATAGCTTTGTATGTTAGGCAGAGATTGCCTCTGAGTAGGCAATATACGATGGAATAAAGCTGGAGTTTTTTGAGACGGTCTGTGTAGGGCGTCTGTTTGAGGCTGGTAATCCTCTTTGTGAGGTATTTCTGTGGCCTTTCCAGTTGTTGTAGATGTCTTGTGAGGTACATACCAAAAGGGCACTGTATTCTATAATGGGTCTAATGAGTGATGAGTACAGGGGAACAATGACCTCTTTTTTCCTGGATGAGAAACCTTTTGTGATGAGGTGTGCCACATAGAAGGATTTCCTGATTACTGTGGCAATGTGATTATCAATGGAGAGATTACTGTCCACCTGTGTCCCAAGGTCTCTTATCACACTTTCAGTGTTAAGTAGACTACTGCCTATATGGTAGTTCATGGGTACAGAGTTTTTACCAAAAGGGATGACAATGCACTTTTTGGCATTGAGCCTGAGGCCATGGCTTTGACACCAGGCATCTGCCTCATTGAGGCCCTTTTGTAGGATGTCCACATCGTTAGGCATTTCGATTATGGCTCCGAGTTTGCAGTCATCTGTGAACTTCATTAGCCAAAGACCTTCTGTGTTAGCCTGTATTTCAGAGAAGTAGATACCAAACAGGAGAGGACCCAGGACTGAACCCTGTGGTACTCCACTTGTCACTGGTCTGAAGTCGGATTTGGAGTCTGCTACTTTCACAGTGTGGGTTCTGTCAGTGAGCCAGTTGGCAACCCATCTTGTGAAATAGGGATTTATACCTAGTTTAGTGAGTTTATCTATAATTCCAGAGTGGGGGATGGTGTTGAAAGCCTTGGCGAGATATAGATAGGTTGTGTGAACCACCTTACCCTCATCTACGGCTTTGGTGACTGCTTCAAAGAAGTCTATCAGGTTTATGAGACATGATCTGCCTTTTACAAACTCTAACTGGGTGGAGTCCAGAGTTTGGGAATTACCACTATCATTGTTTATAAGTTCCATGATGGTACATTCCATGGCCTTGCAGACCAGGCTCATCAGGCTAATGGGGCGGTAGTTCCTGGGGTCTGTGGTGGCTCCTCCTTTGTGGAATGGGATGACCGTCGCTGTGCGTCATTCAGTGGGCACAAAGCCTGAGGTAAGACTATGATTGAACATGGTACTTAGGTGGGGTACCAGTTCGTTCTGTATTTCGTGTAGAACGTAGCCTGGGATGTTGTCAGGTCCCATGGATGTTGTGTTCTTGGCTTTGGAGAGTGTGGTTTTTACCTGTGCAGCCGTGATTACAGGAACTTTGCATTCTTCCGGTATAGATATGGGCCCTTTATGGGGTTAGAGGGGGGTAAAGTTAGCACTGAACCTATCTGCCAGGATGTTGGCAATATCAGTTGGTTCTGTATATTTAGTACCATTGTGCTATAACTCAAAGCAGATCTGAGTGTTGCCATTGAGATTCTTGACATAGCTGTAGAATGCTTTGTGGTTGTCTTTAGAATCAGTGGCGATTTTGTTTTTGTAACTACCTTTGGAGGATTTTATGAGGGATCTCAGCTTCTTACTGAGGCTGACCAGGGTGTTCCTCCAATCATGGAAATTTACTCTTTTTTTGGAATTTGAAAGGATTATGTGTAAATCATTCCTAATTAAAAGCACTTCTGGCAAACAATGTAAGGTGCTGTGATTAACAGAGGTATCTCTGTGAAGCGGGAGAACTGTTACCACCCCTGGACCAGGAGTCCCGCTAGCAAGAAAGGCAGCAGTCCATGAGGGATCACTGTCCCGTTACTTAGTACTGGGGACAGGTGCCTGTATTTGGCATGAATATTCCCCAATGACTTGTCTGTGCTGAGGTTGTGATCATGAATGGCCGAATGCTGATGCACTTTAACAATGTTCAGTTCACGTAAGAAATAAGTCACCCCCCCCGGAGTGTGAAAATTGACATTTGCAACTTGCTCCTCTTGCTGCCTCATTGCCACTATCAGCGACTTCTGCCTACTTGCTTACACAACCATTTCAATGTTAAGAAACTCAGAAAACAGTTTTCGCATAAACACAACCATTTCTGCCTTTTCAGAAAACTGGCTGCGATAATACATAAGTACCTGAGCTGTTACAGAAGGAATTTCCAAAACTTGCACCCATTCCCCCAGTTCTGTCAGGTTTGGAGGATGTGTGTGTTACTGCCTGCAATTTGCTTGATAGTCAGAGAGGCTGCACCTGAAAAAGCAGATAGGATATACATATCCTCAGTCTTTTACATTTTTATACACGCTTTCCAAACCTAATCCAGCAGCTGTAACTTTAGTTAATCCTTCTGGTTCTAAACAGTTTATTCCAGTCCTTTTCTTTCTGATAATGATGGGAAAATTATTGATAAGGGTGGGAAAAGGTGAATGCTTCTGCAACTTTGATTTCCAGAATTTTTAATTGTCAGGCACACATGTTAAAATTTGTTCTATCTGCAGTTTCTTCTCATGAGAAAAAATCTGGTTTAAATAATTTAATTTATGTTACTGTTCAAGCCACTACTCATTGTTTACAGTATGTGCACTACTCTGTTCTTCTACTGTTTTGAGGTGGTTTTCATGGCAGTGTTCTTAGAACCTTCCAGATTATATTAAAAGTGAGATTTTAAATTATCCTTTGGAGAGATTTAGTTTTTGGCCCCTCTGTTGCACAGGTGATCAAAAAGTATGATGAAAGGGGTAAGCTGACATAGGGAGTCATTAAGATTTTTCAGCTGTCCATTTCCAAATTTTCCAAGGGATTCTCTAACTCCTCATCCAGTTTTGGCAGGAAACAAAATAAACAGTCTCAACAAAATGCAGGTAAACAGACATTTATGAAGAAATGGCAAGGAGATTTCAAGAAGAATTCTCGAAACTCCCCAAAGCAAGGGCAGTCCAATAAGTCAGAATGACTATTTAAGAGACTTTGTTCACCCCTCCTACCCTGACAGTCACTTTTTCCCTCTCAAAAGTCTGAATCTCCACATTTCTCTTTGAGAACAGATACTTTCAGACAAATGGGTTCTGAATATCATTCATCAAGGTTACAGATGGCAGTGGGATGAAATACCTCCTTTCCAGTGAGTTATTCCTCATTCTCCAGACCAGGCTCTTTTGTTTCCACTTGTCCTTCATCACATGCTGCTCCAGGGAGTGGTAGAACCAGTTCCCCTTTCCCAGATGGGAAAGTCGTTTTATTCAAAGGATGTTTGAGTGCCAAAGAAAAAACATACTTGGAGACCAATCCTGGCTCTTTCTCTCCTAAAAGTGTTTGTAATAGTGCTCAAATTCAGAATGATGTCACTTCACAACCTGTTACCTCTTCTTCCTTGTTAAAGTTTCCTTGTAACATTAAACTTAAAAGATGCTTATCATCACATTTGTATTCTTTCAGACTTCAGACGTTTCTTATGGCTTTGTGTGTCTGGATCTTTGCCTTACCCTTTGGATGTTCCACTGCACCAAGAGTGTTCACAAAGTGCCTAGCTCCAGTTATACCTCATTGCAGGCTACAAGGTATCCACATTTCCATATTTTGACCACTTGCTTATCTTTGAAGAGTCTTTTTCAAAATGTTGGAAATCTCTCTCTTGGGTGAGAGGTGAGAGATCGCTTACACAAGCTGGGATTCCAAGAGAACATTCAAAAGTCTTTCCTGAGTCCTTTTCACAGGATTGGGTTTCTGATTTGTCAGCTAGACACCACTGTTCAAAGAGCTTTTCTTCCTCAGGAAAAAATTAGATCTATATCTCTTTCTAGGGTTTTCCTCTCAGACTTTTGTGACTGTGAGGGAAAACCTCAAAATTTTGGGTCTTATGGCTTCTATCATTATCATGATGCTACTGTCAAAATTCCACTTGAGAAACATACAGCGGTATCTGAAGTCTTTTTGGTCCCAGTACCAACACGCCTTGTATTTTCAGATCCCAGTGCTGGGTTTTTCAGAAGGCAAATCAATTGATGGAGACAACAGATATCCCTAAATTCAGGTCTCTCCTTCCCCCTCCCTCTCTGTTCCAAAACAGTCAGTCACCACATACACCTCAGACTTTGCTTGGAGAGAAGTTTCAGGAGGGATAGAAGTGCAAGGTGTATGGGACAATAAGGACAGATGCAAGCAGATAAATATAAAAGAGATGCTTGCCCTGATCAAGGAGCTCAACTTTCTGACTCATCTTTGGCCCAGAACCTCTGCAAGTTTTTACAGACAATACCACAGTCATGTGGTACATCAACAAGCAAAGTGGAACCAGCTCATGCCCACTTTGCAGGCTAGCCATTATTAGTTTAGGATCTAGCTTCAAAGTGCAATCTCATTCTACAGGCATCCTTCATTCTGACAGAGCAAAAATTTGTGTCAGACAAGCTGAGTAGGACCAGGGCAGACCCTCAGGAATGGAAACTAGATCCGGGGTATTCCAAGATTTGATTCATCTGTGGAGAATTCCTCAAGCAGACCTCTTTGCATCCTCTCTGAACAATCGGCTGGCAAGATTCTGTTCCAGAATTCCATGCAAGAAGGCCTAGAATAGTAGCATAGCTAGGGCTGGGCGGGAAGGCAAATTGTCCCTGGCGCAATGTTTTGGGGGCACAATTGTTCTTTAATGTAATACCAGCTTTTAAAAGTGTTAAAGGAGGGTTGGAGGTATGGCACAGAGATGGGACCTGAATGGCTGGAGCTGGAGGAGGTGTGCGTCATGCATGTGGCCAAATGGTTGATGTGCCACTAAAAGGAACATCCATTTTTTTTTTAAAGAAGGAGGGTGGGGGTGCGTAGCTCTAACTGTAATAAGCCAATCACTTATGGCTTATTACAGTGAAGTGTTTTTTTTTTTTTTTTTTTTGCTGTTCACTGAGGGGGTGGGTGCTGGTTCATAGCACTGGCCCAGGGCGATGACTCAATCAACTACTCTTCTGGCCTAGAAGACAGGTGTTTTTCCTTTTCTTTGGACAGGAATGTTTCTGTATGCTTTTTTTCCTTTTCCACTAATATCCAGGGTACTTCTGAGGATTCAGAAGAAATCCCATAGGATCATTGTGGTGACTCCCATTTGGCCCAGGCAGCTGTGCTTTTCCTTCTTTTGGAAATGCAAAGGACAACTACCACAAGCTTTCTCACAGACTAGATTTGCTTGCACAAGAACAGGAGTGTTTGATACACCCCAACATCAATCAACTTCAGTTGACTGCCTGGATGATTGGGTCTTAATTCCTTTTAGGCACCTGTTTACTGAGGATGTGCAGCAGGTAATACTGGAGGCCATAAAGCCTGCTACTATAAAATCATATATTAGCAAATGGAAAAGGTTTTCTAGTTGGTGCCAGCAACATACCCAGCAGCCATTCAGGGCTAGTTGTTCTTTGGTTTACAATATTTGTGTGAATTACAATCCAATGGCCTTTTTACTCCTTTATCAAGCTTCATTTATTGGCCGTTTCAGCATGTCTGCCCATGGATCCTCCTCTTTCAATGCATTGTCATGCCAAAATGTTTTTGAAAAGGGTTTTGCATAAGAGGCCTCCAGAAAACTGGTGGTCCTCCTTGGGGTCTTAATTATGTGTTAATGAAGCTAATACGTGCTCCATTTTAACCAGCTAAACTGACTGACTTTAGGTTCTTAACATGGAAGACATTTTTACCGATTGCTCTGACCTCTGCAAGAAGAGTGTCTGAGTTGCCGGCTCTTTTGGTGAGTCAACCCTATATCATTTTCAACAGAGACCATATTTCTTTGAGAACTAATCCTTCTTTTATGCCTAAAGTGGTATTCAAGTTTTCATTAAGTCAAACTATCCTTCTCCCCATTTTCTTTCCTGAACCCAAAAACGTGGGAAAGAGGACAATCTATACTCTGGATGCCTACAGACAACTCAGGAGCTATCTTGACAGAACTAAATCTTTCATATCATTGGATCAATTATTCATTTCTTGTGAAGATCAGAAGAAGAGGCAGTGTGTGTCAAAACAGACCATTTCCAAATGGTTGTCTAAGGCTATTACCTTTTGTTATTCTCACTGCAACAAAAGTATTCCAGGCAGGGTTAAGGCCTGCTGTACCAGGGCCTTGGCTTCATCTGTGGCATTTTGGAAACGGTTGGATTCTAGAAGTATTCTAGAAGCTACAACTTGGTCCTTGGTACATACTTTTGCAAAGCACTACAAGCTTAATTCCTTGTCTAGGTCTAGATCAGGCTTTGCAAGGACCATTCTCCAGGGTCTTTTGGACTCTTTTCCTTCCACCTCCCAAATGTAGTAAGCTATATTAATCTACCCATATAGCTAAGGCTACTGCAGCAGCAATCAATATGATGAACATAGTACAGTTGTGTTAGTAAACTTACCATAGGAGTAGATGCTCAAATGACCATGCTGCAGTAGCCACTCCCCCCTCTACCCCCTTTTTCATTGTGTTGTTTATTCTAGCATTATCCTTTTAGGGCTCAGCCTCCCTCTCTGTGTTGGCAGGATAGCTCTGAAAGGCTTCGTGCCCAAACCTATCTTTTAGTCAGCTCATCTTGAGCTGCCTGACAGTTTACATGCATGGAAGGTGCCCTGAAACTTTGGATGCTGGCTGGCTGTTATATCCTTGGCAGGCTATAACCCACATAGGTAAGGCAACTGCAGCAGTGATCATTCGAATATCTACTGTTATGGTAAATTTATTTGCACAACTGTGCTTTCTTAACCCTGACTCTCTCTAGCTTTGTAAATGTAATACTATTTGATTTTTTTTTGCTTTCTGTAACAAGGTTGTAGCTGAAAGAGACCCAACTGGCTTAGTCCTCTTACTTAAGCAAACGAACAAACAACAAACTAAGTAACAATTAACAAATAAATTAAGTTATTAACAACTAAGCATGCAGTCACTTCACTGAAAATTGTTGTAATACAATATGTACCAACACTAAAGAACAGTATAAGTGCAGCATCTTTAAATGTAACCATTCACTTATCAACATTTATAAAAGGGTCTACTGTACAGGATATTAATGCTCAGTAAACTGTTGAAAATGGGGTATATCAATACAGTTTTTTCTTATCGTTCTGTCTAATTAGATGTAAATGTCTTAGCATGTCTGCCCAGGTTGTTAGGTACAACAATCTAGAGAATACATTCTGATAAAAGAGAAACAGTTGCTAAAAAGATCTGTTAGAATAACTTAAATGTGTATGCTGCCATGACAATAAGTGTACTGAAATCAAGAGTTGTACACGGACAAACCTCTTAGTAATCTCTGAATATCTACTCATTGGATTGTTTCTACTGGCAAATAATTGTCTAGCTAAGGCACCTCAAAACAACCGTAAGTTATATGCCAGACCCTTGGACAATGTATTGAATTTCTTGCCATAAATGTATTGTGCAATACAGCCATCTCAATGATGTACAGGGATAAAGCTCTAACTCCAACCCAGGTGAATTGTGTTAATTAGCAGCCTGGCTGTCTGAGGTACTGCTAGGGAGGTATGGACATGTCCATCCCAGGGTGGGAGAGCATTCATCTAGGTGTTATCTGCAGGGACTCTTGGTGCATAGAGTTGGGGGTAGCACTCAGACATGAAGCACAGAGGGAGCAAGACCTAAAGGTAGGCCATAAATGGAAAATAAAAATCCCCTGGTGGACGCAGTCAACAGCATAACTTCCTCTGGATGCTACTTGGTTCTCTACAGGCCCCATCATTCAAACATAGACTGTACTGGGGCTGTAAGACAGGCTGGCATCCTTGAAGATAAACAGGTACACTGATGTAAGCTGGAAAGAATAAAGCAGAAGGGCAATGAAAAGAGAATGTATTGTTCAATACTGAAATACTTCACTAGAAAAAGTACACAAAGGCATAACTTGTCAAAACGAGGTTTTAGCTCAGATGCAAGTCTGGATTCATAAACTTAGTTTAAGCTTGGCAGCCAGGGTCTCCAGTCTCCAGTCATCATCAACCTCATTTTCCCCATTTTCTACATGGGGTCAGGGTATTTCATCAATTGTTGACACCTCTTTTGATTCAATGCCACTCTCCTACCTTCTTCGACAGTCATGCCTGAATGTTGCAGGTCTTTTGTCTCACAATCCATCCATCTCTTTGCTAGAAATCTTAATTTTCTCTTGCCTTTTTCCTGTCTCTCTCAAATCTTCTTCAGCAAGTCATTTTTTGCTTTCATGCACATGTGATTTTGCCACTGTAATCTGTTCTGTCTGTCCTTCACTACAATTGGAGCTACTTTGCCTTCTGCAATGATGTCATCATTTCTTTGTCTATGCTACCAGAGTGTGCTTTCTACCATCTATCTCTGGCATCTTATCTCCATCACCTTTTGCTTTCTCCACTGCTCTGCCTTCACTGGCCAGATTTCTGTACTATACAGTAGTACTAGTCACATCACTGTTTTGTACACCTTACTTCTCAGCTTCTTTGATATTCTACTGTCACACACTACCATTGGCACTCTGTGATTCCAGCTTTTACCTTCCCATTCAGACTTCCCTTCTTCTCAGCCACCCCTCCCAGATACTGAAAGCTGTTAACCTTTTCGTGCCTCCTCTAAGTGAAATTTGAAATTCAGAAAAAAGTGACTTTGAATGGAGCCCTTGTGAATAATGAATGAAGTCAGGTATACTGCAATGTGCTTTTGCCCCTCATTCAGCAAACATTGTCCTTTAATGATGCACAGACATCAGGAGGAGGATGACACACAAAGGTAATATGGCAACAGTGCCCAATTACTGCGTGTTACAGGGAAATAATGGAACATCCAGGGGTGCTATGAGAACTGATGCCAGAGGCAAAGGGCTTCAGAACCCCTGGAATGTTTATTATTTTCAAGTAATACACACCTGGAGGGTATTATTGCATTTAGAAAATTGGTTATCTGTTAAATTGTTTGTTATTCAGAACCACCGCCATAGAGAACACTAATAAAACGATGAAATAAAATGCAAAGGCTTTATTAAAATTCTTATAAATGCAAGTCAAAAATCAAGACTTTTGCCTATTAGACTTCTTCAGGTTAAGATATGTAACAGTAATCATGTGCACAGTTAAATAGCACTAAGTTAGGTAATGTGATCTTAGTGCACTTGTTTTTGCAAATGTCGTAAATGAGGATTAAATTAAAATAGTCATTTAAGCCAGTTGGTGAGTTAACATGAAATCTTAAAATCCATTTTGCTTCCTCCAGTTCTGTTAAGTCTTTTATATTCCCACCATGTAGAGGCTTATTCAAATCTGTAGGGGCTTATTCAAATGTGTAGTATCAAAAACTTCATATTTTGGAGATTATTATTTATTTATTTATTTATTTAACATTTATTAACTGGCAAAGTTCGACTTTGAATGAAGCCAATTTTCAGTGGAGGCCCGAGGAGAAATGCTCCAGATGCCTATCTTTGTAATGTGGGAGGAAACTGGAGCACCCAGAGGAAACCCAAATGAATGCAGGGAGGAAATGCAGATTCCACACAGAAGGCACTCCAGACGAGAATCAAACTGGAGAACCTCTTGCTTTGATGTGACAGCGCTACTGCTGCACCACTGCACCATCCAAAAATGATTAAAAAGAGAATTGACACAAATGCTCTATATAGACATATAAATGAAATGGATGATATGCATGTTTTCAAGTTTTTGATACTACAGATTGTGAATAAGCCTCTATGTAGTGGGAACATAAAAGACTTAACAGAACTGGAGGAAACAGAATGGATTTTAAGATTTCATGCTAACTCGCCACCTGGCTTAAATGACTATTTTAGTTTAAAACCTCATTTACAACATTAGCAAAAACAAGTGCACTAATATCTGATCACCTTACTTAGTGCTATTTAACTGTGCACATGATTACTGTTGCATATCTTAGCCTGAAGAAACCTAATAGGTGAGAGTCTTGATTTTTGACTTGCATTTTTAAGAATTTTAATAAAACCTTTGTGTTTCATTATATCTTCATTTTATTAGTGTTTGCTATGGTCATGGTTCTGAGTTATCCTGTAGTTTTTATTAGTTTGTTGTTTTAGGACTCTCAGATTTATCGCATGCAACATTTGGCTCTTTTGTATAAATTGTTTATTAGTATATATACATTTTTTTTTGTATTTTTTTGATGTGAAATAGTTCTTCTGCCTGACATTCCAAAGTTAATATAGGATATATAATTATTGTTGGAGAAAGTATTTTACATCCAAAATATAATTTATGTAAATATTTAGTAATATTTATACACACCCACAAACCTGTAGAATTCTGTGTTTTAGACTTTGTCTATAGGACTTCTCATATTCTAAGTTTAGAATTCTATCTGTGGAACTGTGTGTTTAAATCTCTGCAGAATTCTATAGTTAGAACTATCTCTCCAGAATTTTGTGCCTAGAATTATATCTGTAGAATATTATGTTTGCAATTATTTCTTTAGGATTATAGCTGCAGATTTCTATCTGTAGAATTCAGTGTTTCAAATTACATTACTAGAATTCTATGTTTAGAATGCTTTCTGTAGAATTATTTGTGTAAAATCTTCAGTTTAGAATTTTATCACTAGCCTAAGAATTATTTCTGTAGAATTATGTTTTAGGCTTACATTTGTTGAAACCTGTGTTTCTAATTCTCTCTGTTAAATCGTATATGCAGAACTTCATTGAATTCTGTGTTTATGATACTATCAGTAGAATACTGTGTTTAGAATTCACTGAGAAGGATTTCATTTACATTTCAAGCCATACATTTTTGTGCTTGGAATTATATCTTTAGAACTGTGTATTTAGAATTCTGCCTTTAGATTTTTGCGTTGAAAATGCATTCTGTATGGTTTCTTGTAAGAACAACAGACTTCTTCAGAGCACTTATGTAATTACAAAAATTTGAATTAAGTACTCTAGTAAAAGACATATGTTAACTTTACACCAGCCACTGACAAATAATCAAAGCTCTCAACCATAAAGTGTTGGTGTACAAAGTTTCAGCATTCTATTTTGATTTGTTTACTTGTATGTATTGATTTATATCTATACAATTCTGTGTTCAGAATTCTATCTACATAATGTTGTCTGTATAATTCTTTATGTCGAATGCAATCTATAGAAGTCCTTGTTTGGAACACCATCTCTAGAATTTTGTGTTTAGAATTCTGCCTGTTTATTTCTCTGTTGAGAATTCTGTTACTTGAATTCTATGCTTAGTATTATATCTGTAGAAGTCTGGGTTTAGAATTTTATCCATTTAATTCCAGATTTTAAATCCAGTCTGTTAATTCTGTGTTTTGAATTCATTATATGTAGAATCCTTTGTTTAGATTTTTATCTCAAAAATTATAAGTTTAGAATTTTATATACAATTTTTTCTATCATTCACTGTGTAGAGTACTGGGTTTAGAATTTTACCTGTAGACAGCTGTGCTTAGAGTACTTTAAGGCAAATTCTACATTTATGAGTGCGGGATTCAGTCTGTGGAATTTTATAAAAAATTCTGTCTTTAGAAATCTGTAGAATTCGATGTTTAGAACTGTATTTAAAATTCCATCTTTTGAATTCTATCTGTAGAAGTCTGTGTACAATTCTATTCATGGAACTCTGTATTTCAAATTATATTCATAATCCTCTATGTTTATATTTCCTGTGTTTATAATTTTGTCAGAAAAGAATTCTGTTTAATTTTACATTTAGAATTCTGCCTGCAGAGCTGTTTGCAAGTCTGATTGCATAATTTATCATAGAATTCTGCAGCTAGAATTTCAATCTGTATAATTTTGGGTTTATAATTTTACCTGAAAAAATCTATATTTAGACCTCTTACTCAGAAATGTCCCTCTATAAGATTATTTCTGCAAAATTATGTGTTCAAAATCTGTCTGTCGAACTCTGCCTTTAGAGTTCTAGTTGCAGAATTCCATGTTTAAAGTTATATGGGATGGATTCCATGTTAATAATTCTAGCTGAAGAATTCTGTGCTTATAATTCTATTTGCAGAATTCTATTTGCAGAAGTCTGTGCTTATAATTCTGTCTTTGTAACTTTAACTCTTGAACTATATCTCAAAATTTCTGCTTTAAATTCTACATGTAGAATTTAATGTTTTGAACTCAGTCAGCAAAATTCTATGTATAGAATTCTAATCCATAGAATTATGTGGTTGAATTTCTTTCTGTAGATTTCCATCTGTAAATTCTGTCTATAGGGTCTATGTCTGGAACTCTCTCTCTATGTAGAATTATGTGTTTAGAAATCTGTCCACAGAATTCTGTTGCAAAAAAGTATTTGCAGAACTTCAGGCTGAATTCCAGAAGGGTCTGTAGTGGAGAAACATGCCTAACTGAACATGTTACTTAATGCCTGACTTCAAAAGACATAAGTCTACCAGTTCACATCCAGGGTATGCAAGGAAAGACTGGCTGAGCCGTATGTCAAGTTCAAAAAAGGGAATCAGACTTGCCTCACTGAAATTATTCATTGTACATTGGTGTAGCTCACCAGTGTATGATGTCAAGTTGGAAAATTCACCTGTATATGGAGTTAGGTACTGAAGACAGTACTGGGTGGGAAGCTGGACTGTTTGCGGGTACGTACCTCCACATAAAGATGCAGCTGTACCGCAGGTACCAGGAGTTGGGTGGACTGTCTGGGACTGAATGCATGCATGGTTGTAGGTAGTGTTAGCCATCCCCTGAAGTCCTCAGGGACCAGCTCATTTTAGTGTGGCTTTAAAAAAGATTGTATTTCCTGGGTATCTTAGTCCTTCTTCTTGGACATAGTGAATGCATGCTTGATCAATATGCTGGCCTTTATGACTGCATTCATCAGTCCACCCTACAGATGGAATTGTTTTTCTGAACAATTTCATGGCTGTGCCACTGTATTTGTATAACGTAGTTGCTACTGAAGGGCTGTAATACCAGTTCCATCATATAAATGAAGCTACTCTGCCTGAGAACTTTGCCCAGATTTATTTACTCTGCTGAGTTCTTGGGCAGTTTTTGTACTGCACTCAGAACTGGTAATGTTGATTAATAACAAATATAATGAAATAGCATTATCTGATTGGGGCATAGCAGGCCTCCATTCATTTAAACAGCTCAACATTGCAAAGTGTTTTACTGAGCGAATGTCAACCTCCAGGATGATGTTATTCTAAGAGGCAGGGTGGTATTTCCTGTTCACAGTAGTAATAGAATGACAGCAGCCATATGGTCCTACTTTGATGTTTTAGAATCTGGTTCTCTCTGTTCAGAATTCTATTCATATTGGTTTGCATTTAAAACTGTATCTAGAGAATTCTGTATTTGAAATACTGTCTACAGTATTCTGCATGTAGAAGTCTACCTTTATAAATATATGTTTAGTTTAGCATTCTATGTTTAGATTTCTATCCACAGAATTTTAGCATTAAACTTCTACCTCTGCAATTTTGTGGTTGAATTTTTATTTGCACGTCTTATTTAGTTCCATCTGTATAATTTTTATCCAGGTTTGTATTTAATTCTAACTAGTCAATTCTTTTTAGAATTATATGTGTAGAATTCTCTGCTTAAAATTGTATTTGTAAAATTCAATTAATTTGGTGTTTAGACGTTTGTATGTAGAATTCTGCATTTAGAATTTAGTCTGTATACTTTTCTGTTTAAAATTATGTCTGAAGGATTCTATTTTGCTTCTCTGGAGAACTGCATCTGTAGGAATCTATTTCCAGATTTTGTATTTAGAATTCTGTCTGTGCAATTCTGTGTTCAGAATTTAATCTATAGAATTCTAATTGAGAAATTCTGTGTAAAGCCTACCAGTAGAATTCTATGCTTAGAATGCTATCTACACAATATTCTGTTTGTAATTCTGTCTGCAGAATTCTGCTTAACATTCCATCCATAGATTTTTTCTGTAGAATTCTATCTGTATCATTTCATGTTTAGAATTATCTTCACAGAAATCTGTTTTGAGTTCTGCACATAGATTCACATTTTTCCCATTCTCTTATTCAAATGCTATCTGTAAATCATATGTTTATGAATATGAATATGATAGAAAAAATACCTACTTTAACATCATGCTCCACTATGAAAGTTGCCACCCCCACACCAAAAGCGAAGTATCATAAAAGGCCAAATGGTTAGACTTTCTTGATTGATTAGTAAGAATGACACTTTCAACAAGGAGTTATACATCTTGATTGGGATGTTTAGGGAGAGGGGTTACCCTTTAAAACTTTTGTTGAACATAAGGAATGAGATTATTAAAAGAGGACCTCTTCCTTTAGCCCTATTTTAACAGGGACTAGTGGTGTGGCTCAATGTACAAACAAAAGAAGGGAATATGACCCATTAATACTTAAATACAACCACTTGACCCCTTCTCTAGTTGAGAGTGTACATCAATCATGGGAAATGTGTTTGGGCACTGAGTTAAAGTCTACCCTTGGTGAGAAGCCTTTAGTTGTTTATAGCAGAGGTGGAAATATCAAAACTTTAATTGATGGGGGTTCTGTGAGACAGGCAAATTATAAATCTTTGATGTTTAAATGTGGAAGTTGCAGATATTGCAAGTTCATTAATGATGGACCTTGCGTTTCTGTGACAGGTTATAACTACACCTTGGCATGCCCATGTAAATGTAGTTGTAACACAAAATTGGTGGTGTATCAAGCAACGTGCATAGGATGTCCAAGGTTCTACATAGGGAAGACCATACGTAGACTTTGTGACAGAATAGCAGAGCATTTGAGAGAAATAAAAAAGAAAAATACACACAACGCTTTAGCTTTACACAGTATGAATTGTATCAATTTCAAAAGGTTTATTTTCTTTGTAATAGATAGGGTTTATCCCCAAGAAAGGGGAGGGAATGATAAGTTTGAGGTGGAAGCCAAGGAGGTCAGATGGCAATTAAGATTAAATGCCATGTCTCCACCAGGCTTAAATGGAAACATTACTCTCCTCCTCATTTTAAAACAGAAATCTAATGTGATTTGATGAATGACTTTTAATAACACATTTAACATTTTATTTTATTTTTATTTTTAACAAATGTATTGGTTTTGTGGTTTATCATGTATATTTTATTGTACACAAATATATATTCGTTGTGTCACTAAACATGCAAATGAGGCTTTCGAATCTGGTTGGTTGTTCAGGATTCAAATTGTTCTATGTGATTGGTCTCTAATGTCTTAATACTATATAAATATGGCAGGTTTTAATTGTTAAACGACTCTGATGAAGCCTTGTGTGTAAAAGGCGGAAGTGCTCAGTCGTTTTGTTTTAAGGACATTAAACTTTGGTCTCTATATCACGTTGTTTGGATTTTTTTTTATTTTATGTTTAAGATCATGTTTGTATAATTCTGGGTTTATAGGTTTATAATCCTGTCTGCAAAATTCTATCTGTAGAATTCTGTGTATATAATTTTATTAACATTTTTAACTATAGAACATATGTATAGATATTCTCGCCATAAAATTTTGTGTTTAAATTTCAATCTGCAGAATTCTTTTTGTAGAATTCTATGTTTAAAATTATTGTGTAGTTGTGTTGTCTAGAATTATGCATAGAATGTCATCTATATAACTCTCTGTAGAAAACATGTTTATTGCCCTATCTGTAGAATTTTGTGTTTACAGTTCTAACAATATACTTTTCTATTTAGAATTCTGTGTGTATAATTCTATTTTGCCTTTAGAATTCAGTGTGTAAAATCCTATGTTTAGAGTGTTGTCTGTAGAATTCCATATATAGACTTGTGGGTTCAGAGTTCTCTTGAACTCTGTTAGAATTCTATCTGCATAGTTGATTTCATAGAATTCTGTATTTACAATGCTGACTTCACTGTTTTAAGTTATAAGGATCTGTATAATCCTGTATTTAGAAGTTTGCTTGTAAGATAATGAATATTATGAAATAGCATTCTGCCTTTAGAATATTGTTTCTAGAGTTCTGTTTTAGAATGCTATCCACAGATTGCTGTGTTTGGAATTCTATTAGAAGAATTCTTTAATCATAATTCAGCACTTAGAATTCTTTCCGGAGAATTCTATCTGTTGAATTATGTGTTTACAATTCCATCTGGAGATATCTATCTGTAGAATTCATCACTTGTGCTCTCTGCTTAGAATTCTACCAATCAAATACCGTCTTTAGAATTCTGTGTTTGGAGTTCTAACTGTAGAAGTATATTAGAAATGTATCCAAAATAATTCCTTGTTTTTTTATCTTTAGACATCTGTTTGTAGAACCCAATATTTAGAATCATATATGTGACATTGTTTTTTTAGAATTACATTTCTAGAATTTTGTATTTATAATTCCGTAGAACCGTATCTTCAGAAATCTGTTGAATTTTGCATTTAGCATTATATATAGAATTCTGTGTTTACAATTTAATCAGTAGAAGTCTATATTTGGAATCTTACTCATATAAATCTGTTTTAATTTCTGGTTGCAAATTTCATCTGCAGAATACTTGTTGTAGAATAAGTGTTTAGAATTCTATCTCTTGAATTCTGGGTTGTGAATTACATCTTCAAAATTCTGCCTGTTGAATTGGGAAAACCTGCAGTTTATTGCATGTTTAGTATTGAAACATCAAAGCAAAAAGATTGCTGTCTTTAGTCAACCTTTTTGGACATTTTCACTGGCTAGAACACAGGTTGTGTCCTTCTTTGAGGTTTGCTGGAATCAGAGAAAAGGGGGAAGTTAAGTTTTATGTTTTTCCTACTATTTCCCTATCCCCAAGTTTATATCACCTCAGACTTAGTATATGCAAAGTTTAATGGAGTTAGAGATTGTCCCCATGACAGGGATTACAGGGAAGCTTGGCACTGCAAAAACATGTTTGTGTTTTTTATTACCTTGGGAGTACCATTGTTTTTAGCTTGCAACCTCCCAAATTTTTAGTCTTTTTGGTTTCAAGTAATTGCACAGCAATTAAATGATGCACAACTGCTCATAGTGGATTCATAAAATTGTGTATTTAAAAATATATCTGTAAAATTTTGTGTTAAAAGTTTTCTGTAGAATTCCATGTTTAGAATTCTATCTATAGAATTCTGTATTAACAATTTTAGACATAAAGGTAGAATTCCATGTTGATAAATCTGCCTGTAGAATAGGTCTACTTTAATTGCATGTGCCTTGACTGTTCATGTGTGATAGATTTGTAACCATGACATGCTTCCTTTTTTTTAGCACATGCATCCTGGTACTCAAGTTGCAAGGAAAATTCTACAGATGTGGGAGTGAGTGGAGTTTGACAGTTTGAGTTAGGGGGTAGCTGAGTAGATAAAGGGTTACTGGAGAGAGGTTTATGATTATATTCAGGGAGCAGCTGGGAGTTTTAAGGTTAGGGCTAGAGACTGTGGTTTGGGATTAGGCTTGGGAGTGACTAGGAGTTTTAGATTTATGGATCAATGTTTGTGGCTAGATTAATGGAGCGAGTAGGCATTCTAGTTTTAGAGAGCTCGATTTGGGATTTTGCTTCCCCAAAGGGAATAATTATGCATTTCTTTTTGCATTTAGTGTCAAACCATGGCTCTGGCACCAATAATTTTTCTGTGTTAATCCTTTCTACAGTATATCAGTATCATTTAGGGATTCAGTGATTGCCCCCAGTTTGCAGTCATCTGCGAACTTGGTCAGCAGAGGCCGTCTACATTTGCCTTGATTTCTCAGAAATAAATATTGAACAGGAGAGGGCCTTGGGCAGAAGCCTGTGGTATGCTGCTGGTGACTGGCCTCTTCCTAGAGGTGAATTCACCCACTTTGACTGTAGTTGTCCTGTCAGTGAGCCATTTGGCTACCCTCCTGGTGATGTAGGGGTTTATGCTTAGTTGAGAAAGTTTCTTTATAATACTTGAGTAGAGAATTGTGTCAAGTGCCTTGGCCAGGTCAAGGTAGGTTGTATGCAGTCTTTCCCTCATTCATGGCCTTGGTGACCTTCTTGAAGAAGTCAACCACTTTTAACAGACAGAGATTCCCCCAAATTCAAATTGGGTTGGGTGCAGAGTCTGGAAATTACCTATGTTCTTGTTGATAAGGTCCTTGATTCTTTCCATGGCCTTACAGATGAAGCTAGTCAGGCTTATAGGTCTATAATTCCCTGGGTCAATTGATGCCCCCCCTTGTGCAGAGGGATGATTGTTGCTGTCCTCCATTCTGCTGGAACATAGCCTGTCTGGAGGCTGTGGTTAAATAGAGATCCAAGTGCATCTGCTAGGTCATATTTTAAGTTATTTGAAAAGCAACTTGGGGTGTTGTCAGGGACCACTGATGCAATGTTTTTAGCCTTAGAGAGTGCAGAGATTACCTGTTCTCTTGAGATAATAGGCTGAGGAATGTGGCAGGTATACTTTGGGGGATGACCAGTGTGGACAGGGAGGTTAAGTTTGACCCAAATCTGTCAGCTATTCTCTTCAGAAAACTTTTTGTAGACTTCTGTTTTTAGAATTCTGCCCATAGAATTCTGTGTTTGTAATGACAAGTTGGATTCAGAAAGGTTTACTGTAATTAGAAACCTTAAATTGGAATATTTCCACATTTTGGTATTTCCATTTCACAGACTATTCTCACATTATTGTAATGGGGAGACAGCATGGAGAGTGGACTTGCTGGGAAAGCCACATGCTAATGTGTAAGAAAAGATATAGGTCGGGTTAGTACTGAATACCACACAATATTTAAAATAATAAAAACCATAAACAATGTACATGTTGTGCACTTTCATCCTGTAGCCAAAAAGCCATTAATTTAAAAACTTCCTATGTACCCATGTGAACATTTTTGGCTAATTGCCAGTTCACAAAATGATCACCCACCTAGTCAAAATAGGGGAAGCCACCTCAAGCAGTCGACCCATAATGAGTGGTGTACCCCAGTGATCAGTCTTGGGGCCCTTGTTGTTAGGGATATACTTTTCTGAGGTGCAGGCCAAAATCAGTGGGCTATGGCTGACCAAGTTTGCAGAAGACTGCAAGCTGGGTGCTGTCATCAGTTCCCCTAGTGATGTGGACATCCTCCAAGAGGGACTCACTCAAACATATGAATGGTGCCAGAAACATGACCTCAAACTCATACCCTGCCTTGATGGGACTGCTGCATATCTGCAAGTCAAGCTCCACTCGAGTAACCTGCACGCATGACCTAAACTTGGTCTGTGACATCAATAGGACTTGTTGGTAGGACAGATTTGTATCCCAGAGATTCCCCCTTCTGTGGAATAGACTCCTGCTCCATGCCAAGCAAAGTACTTCATTAACCCTTTTAAATGCAACCAGGATAACTGGATGGGGAACAGAAAATACACCCCTGGGATTCCACCTGTGTCCGTGCTGGACAGGGGTATCAGGTGCTGACTTGTCAGAACAAGGGCTAAATTCTTGGCTAGGCTTGTAAGGGCCTCAGGGCCAATAGCCTAGTAACTTCCTATAATCCTATCACTTCAAACCTGAAAGGTTCAAATGAATGTTATAACATATCATGAATATAACATGCAGCAATTGTTAAACACAAACTCTGTGACCATACTCTTCCTGAAAACATTGTACAATTAAATAACACTTGGCATGCAAAGACCTGTTGTTAAAAACCTTGCTCAACTGTCAGGAGAGGGGAAAATGAATTAACATTAAAAGACTACTAAAACTGTATAAAATCCACTAATATCCCCTCAATAAATACCAAATAAAACAAAATTAATACCCATTGCTATAAAATGTCATAAGTCCAAAGCTACAAAATGCTGACAATAAAAACATTCTCATTGAGACCAGGATATCTTCCAGCATCTACCTATAATTGCTGCCTTAATTCTCTGGCCTCCAATAGTTCATTCCAGGGACTCTCCTTATGGATTTTTTCCCACATTGTTCAATACCACATATAAACAAATAATGTGAGGAAACATTTTTTATATGTTTAAACAGAGCATTTTTTTCATGTTCATGTCTACTATCACATGACTATTCACAGTGTTATTCTTTCAAGGCCTTTCCTTTTTTCCACATGTAAAAACCCAGGCAACATTGATATTGGCTAAATAGATGATGCCTCTTGTTCCACAATTAAAATAACCTTTTAAAACATATTTACATTGTTTTATCACTAAATAATCACCCTATGAGATGAATTACATACTGGGGGTACCTATCACATTTACAGATCTCTAATTTATTTCTGGAATTCAACGTCTTGTTACCTATACTGTCTAAATACTGTTTACAGTTTAATGGGTTGGGAGGGTGGCCTAATGGTTAAGGTGTTTGCCTTATAAACACAAGGTGCAGGGTTTGAGTTTCATAAGGGATAATTGGCTAGGCTTAAAATGGCTCATAAGGGCAGTTAGCCTGGTACTAATCTATGAACCTAAAGTTTTTCCTTCGTTTAAAAACTATCTTGAGTCTCACCCAAAAATATGTCTTTTAACTCTTAATTACTGATACAAATATTCAAATTTTTCTTTATGGCTTGCTGAATGGCACTATAATCTATACTGTAAGCTTAACTAATGCCTTCTGATATGATTCCGTGTTTATATTTTTACCACAATTTGATGTCATATTACATTCATTCAGATCTCTAAGTAATGGTTTAAAGTATCCAGTATTCCTGTTGTCTATTATCTATTTAAATAGAGTTTTTATAAAACCATCTTGCTAGCCTCTCTTGATAAGCAGAATTGGCAATTTACCACATTCCAAAATAAAATCATTGAATTTAGAAATCATTTGTGCTAACATAGAAGCTGCCTTGTACTATGGCCCCTTTTGAAATCTAGGATAACAATTAACATAGTGTAAAAGAAAATTAGAATATGTGGGCTTCCTATATATATGTGAATTACATCTGTAAAATAACCCATACTTTTATAAGTCAGATAATTCACTCATTGATCATTAACTTCACAAGAGAATTGCAAACAAATCTGCAGTACTGTTAATATAGTGTAGAAGCTGTTCAATTCTTTCATACTTGTCAGTCCAAATAATACAAATGTCGTCTACGTACCTACTGTAAAAACTCCAGCATGATACATACTCACTGTTAATGATAAACTTGTTCTACTGTTATGCAATAATAATGCTTGCAAAAATTGAGGAGCATGCTGCACCCATAGAGATTCCTGTTTTTTTTGGTGATAATAAATTCTTTCAAAAAACAAATAATTATTTGCAAGTACTATTTCTATACGTTATGCCAAAACATTAATATCATATGTGGAAATAGCACTTGATTCAGTTTAGAAATCATAAACCATTCAACACTTAGTGAATGTGGTATGACCATAACCACGTCTTTGATATCAATGGATAAAAATATAAGCAAGAAAATATAGGAAACACCAGACCACAGCAGATAGTATCAAATAAAACTCCAAAGTTTAATCCACAGTACAGAAATGGTGAGCACTTTCGTAGCCAGAGCTGGCTACGAAAGCGGTCACCATTTCTGTACTGTGGATTAAACTTTGGAGTTTTATTTGATACTATCTGCTGTGGTCTGGTGTTTCCTATATTTTCTTGCATATACTATTTGTTTGGGAACATAGTCTGCTCATACCACCTTGTATTTTTTATTTGCTGGATAAAAATATAACCTTATTGTCATATTGTACCCTTTTTAGTTTGATCAAAAAATCATATTAATCATAGAGAAGATAATACAACCTATTTAAAACTCCCCTGAATTTTAAATCAAGAAATTTAGCAATGAGGTATGTTTTTGATTTAGATGCATGTACAATAGGATGTAAGGGTAGATTTTGCAAATCCTCTGTGGATTTTTAGGAATGCCAAAAATAGTGGTTTATGTACCCTAAATAACTCTAATTGAGCCCCACTTATCTGTTCCCGTATACACATGTTGTACAATATACTGTCAGTTTTATCATGTTATGTGACTTAATTTTTGGAAATTTCTTCATAAGATGAATTGCATAGAAATGTATTAATTTTAAAAATATAATCAAACTTATTCAATAGCATGAGCCCACCCATCCGTGTCTGGTTTCATTACCCTTATATCCTTGTTATGACACATTTAGAAGTAATTTCTACTTGTTTTCACCTAAATTCTGACACATTGTATAGTTCCTATTCTTACAGATCTCTCTAAAATCAAATTCACACAATTTCTCAAATATATAAATCATGAGATTCAAAGGATGGTTAAATGTGCTGCTTTTATACAAGCAAGTATCTAAAGTGTGAGTTTGTACCTGCTCTTTAAAAATAAATGTGAAATTAAGTTTTCTAGTAAACGATTTCAAATCTACTAAAATATCTACAGTATGTACTCTTCTCAAGGGCACAAAGGTGTAGCCTTTGTCTGATAAATTAGCATGATCACTTGTAATGCTAAAGTCACTATAATTGCTAATGTGGCAGTCTGAAAGAAGTGGTTAAAATGACAGTGTCTTCTAATTAACTCTTCAGAGTGATTCACAGAATACCTATTAGGAAAACATGCCCATTCAGTCATACCTGAGTAGCCATGATACAAGTACGTATAGCAAAGTGATGGGCGTGTGTGTGGGCTGTGTGTGGATGCGTGTACATGCATGTAGAGGCATGGAGTGAATGTAGCTGAATGAATGTGTGTTTGTACATTTGTCTGTCTGGGTGTTCAACCTATGGGAGTTAGGTAGGGGATGCCAACTCTGTGTATATGTATTTATGTGTGCTTGTGTCTGTTAGAGTATGCATACAGCTGTGTGGATGAGTGTTTCCATTTGCATAAGTGAGTGTGTATGGATGTGTTTGTGAATACTTAGAATTATCTGTGCATATGTGTGTGTGTGTGTGTGTGTGTGTGTGTGTGTGTGTGTGTGTGTGTGTGTGTGCGCGCGAGCGTGCACACGCGCGCCTGTATGCATGGATGTTGAAATGTGTTACACATGCAGGCATGGAGTTGCCTATGTTATCACAAAGCATGGGCTAGTAGGAAGAATTCTGTCACTGCTAGGCCTGACAGTGCAATGTTCACTATAAAGACTTGATAATGAGTGATTAATAAATTATTTCTGTGTGCATCTTATTTTGTCTATGAATCAGTGATTCTCTCCACCATGCTAATTGACCAACCTGCAATGAATCAAAGGGGCTGTCTGTAGAATTCTGCATTTATGATTCCATCTAAATGATTCTGTATGTAGAATTTATTATACAGATTTGTTTCTAAAATTCTGTCTGCAGAATTTTATTTCTAGAATTCTGCAATCAGAATTCTGTTTGCATAATTCTTTGTTTATAATTAAATTTGTAGAATTCTGTTTTAGAATTCTATCTGCACATTATCTGTAGAAGTCTGTTTAGAATTCCATCTGTAGAATTATGTGTTCAAAAAATTGTCTGTAACATTCAAGCCATACAATTCTGCACATATCATTCTATGGATAGAATTCTAAATTTAGAAGCTAGTCTTTTGAATTATGTCCATATAATTTCATCTGGAGAATTCTATCAGTATAATCTATGTTTAAAATTGTGGCTGTATAATTCTGTGATTAGCATTCTAGTTGCAGAAGACAGTATTTTTTGTATAGGATTTTGTGCTTAGAATTCTAATTGTGGTTAGAATGCTATCTACAGAATGTGCAACTGTGTTTTTTTTGTTGAACTCAGTTTTTATCGTTACATCTATAGAATGATTTGTGTAGAAATTCATAATTAAAATTCTGTATTTAGAATTTCATTTCTTGAATTCTTCTCTTGAGTTACATTTATTCTATCTATAGTATACTATGTCTGAAATGATATCTATAGACCTGGATTTGTAGCATTTTGTTTAAAATTGTATTTATACACATTCTGTGTTTAGAATTCTGTGTATATTATTATTTCTATAATATCTGTACTTAGAATTTACTGTCTTTATGATTCTGTTTAGAATTTGTTCTGCAGAATTCTGAATTTTGAATTCTATTTGTTGAATTCCATCTGTAGAATATGCATTTAGAATCCTAACACAAAAACAAAATAAAATAAAATGTCAGTGATGACAGAGAGCATGCTGTGTCCTTTATTGTAGTTAAGTGATTTCACCCTGAACCAGACTTACATTATATTTAAACTGTTTAATTAATAGCATTGCACAATCCCTTTAGTCTATTGAACTCTAAAAAGCACCCTTTAAGCCGTTACATTATATTAACAATAAAATCTGTTTAATTTGATTGTTGTAATTTCATGTGTAAAATGCTTGGAGTAGAAAAGATATTACAAGGATCAGGTATTATGGTAGCATTCAACATTGGCTACTGAAGTAATTTAAAAGGTATAACTTCCACTCCAATGTCACTTTTGTTTGGTTTAGTTTGAATTACCTGTGCTGGACTATAGTTTTTTTCATGATGTATAGAATCCTGTCTGTAGAATTCTGTCTGTAGAATTATATCAACAAACGTCTCTATTTAGATATCTGCAGAATTATGTCATTAGAATACACACTGTAGAATTCTGTGAGTAGGGTTCTATATTTATAATTCTACATGTAGAATTGTAACTGTAGAATTCTGAATTTAGTGCTGTTTGTGGAATGTGATGTTTAGAATTTTATTAGTAGAACTATGTAAGGTTAGAATTCAGTGTTTAAAATTCTGATTGTTGAATTCTATGTTCTCTTTCTAGAATTATAGGTCTAGAATTTGATATGTTGAATGATTTGTTTAAATTTCCATCTTTGGAATTTTGTCTTTACAATTTTGCCATTTGAGGTTTATCTGCCAAATTTTATGTTTAGAATTATCTGCTTAGAACTCTGTAGAATTCCTTGATTAGAATTCAGTCTGTAGAATTCTATGTTTAGAGCTCTATCTGTAGAAAGTTTTATGTTAAATTTTGTGTTGAGAATTTTATTTGCAAAATTCTATGTTGAGAGCCTCACATATGTATTGCAAAGTTATAACTCAAAGAGGACCCAATTTCTTTTTTTCTACTTATTAGTAATGCAACCTGACAAAAAAGAAAATGTATTTACAGTAAGGCAAGCCTCCTGCAACCATGGCTGTCAACTTTTACCTTCAGAGGTAAGGACAAAGGTGAAAAATATGGACAATTCAACAAATTAGTGACTCTTTTTTAATGTTGGTTCTGTTAATTTAGAACTTCTCAAAATAATTCCACCATTTTTAGAAGGAATGGAGTAAAAATCTAAAAAAAAAAAAAAAAAAAAAAAAAAAAAAAAAACAATTAGGAGTGTCCCTATAAAATATGGGTAGTTGAGTGGTATACATGCAGCATCTGTGTGGGGAAAGCTCTTACATCCAGTAATTATATATTCTAATTCTATGGCTGCACAGATAAGGGGAAAGGGAAAACAGCCACACATTGCACCACAAAATTAGAAATCACACTGAAGGTGGCATTCTATAGGCAAAAAAGATCAGGCTGTAGATAATTGACAAGTTCAGAGTGATAGTATTCTGTGCTTAGGCATATGCCTGTATTTATAATCCATAGAACTTTATGCATATAATTCTATCTGTAGCATTATATCTGCAGAATTCTGTGTATATAATTCTAGCTGTGTAATTCTGTATTAGAATCATGTATGAGGAATGCTATGTATAAAATTCTGTGGAACTCATTTGATAAGATGCCTAATGTGAATTTATGTAGTAGAATTCTGAAGTGTTGTATTCTGTCTGTAGAATTTCACCTGTAGAATGCTAAATGTAAAGCTCCATGCTTAGAATTCTGCCTGTAAAAATGTGTTTAGAATTCTACTGGCAGAATTCTGCATTTGGCATTCTGTCTGTAGAATGCTGTGCTTATAAAGCTAGCTGTAGAATTCTGATAGAATTTATCTGTATACATTTTTTTAGTCTTTCTGCAGAATTTTGTGTTTTGAGTTATATCCATAGATTTTGTTGTTTGTAATTCTAGCTGTAAATTTTTCTGTTTAGAATTGTGTGTAACAAGCTGTATTTAGAATTTGTTCTGTAGGATTCTGAATGTTTGTTCTATCTTTAGATGACTTTAAAAAATATCAGGAAAAACTTTGATTAGATTTCTGTGCATATAATTTGGTGTACATAATTCTGTCTGTAGGCTTCTGAGTTTAGATGTTTTTTCTGTAGAATTCTCTGTATGCAATGGTGTGTGTAGAAGACTGTGCTTAGAAATGTATATGCACAACTGTTTGTGTAGAGTGCTTCTATTAGATGTGCTTGAGTACTGACTGAAGCTCTTACCAGAGAATTACAATTGGTTGAAGCTTCAATCTGATACAAAAAAAGTTTCCTACACCTCATGTGGCAGGCTCTGCCTGCTGATCCCTTACTTATATATACCAACTGCAATTTTTACATCCCCTGGAGGAAAAAATGTGAAAACTAAAAATGGGGAGTCCTTGTCTATAATTAAAAATGTGTAAGAAATTATTTGTAATGAGGAAAAAAAGCAATCTTTGAGTTACAAACCTTTCTGCTATTCACTGGATCAGCTATAGGGAAGCCATGTAGAATTATAGGTTAAGAATTGCTTTTGTAGAAGTCTGCATTTAGAAGCCTATCAGAACATTTCTACATGTGGAATTCCGTGTTTAGAATTCTGTCTGTAAAAGTCTATCTGCAGAATGTTGTATTAGGAATTATATCTCTACAATTTCAAGTTTCTAAATCTGTCTGTTGAAATCCTTGGTTAAAATTATGTCTGTAGAATTTTATGTTTAGAAGTCTGCATTTAAAATTCAATTTTCAAAATTATATTTGTTTAATTCTGTCCTTAGTGTTCTACCTCTATAAGTGCATGTTCAGCATTCCATTTCACAAAACACACCCAAAACTGCCAAGGCAGAGAAATGAAGAAAAAACACACACCAGAGCCACGATTCACACTATCCAAATAGTTTACTGATGGTTCTAGTACCTCAGCTGTAATGCCTTCCAGGGAACAATTATATCAAATGGATAGAGTTCTTATATGATCCTTTCAATTACAAAAATAAACATTGATTGACATTAATTAACACAGTGAATTAATGAACCATCCTAAAATATATAACTTTTAAATAGACAGCACTCATTGCACCATAAAATGCAAACATGATGTAATTTTGTACCTTTAAGTCCATATTAAACTTGCTCAGTGGCAAACTGTATTTAATTTGTTTGTGTCTTTCGCTTTTCCCGGTTAGGGGTCGCCACAGCGGAACTCCGGTCCGCTAATGATTGGCAGTTGATTTTTACGTACCGGCTTGCCAGGCCTGACGCGCAACCTTCAACGATAGCAAGGAAAATTACTTTATATCACAAAAAAATCACCATCCTGAATACATAAGTATGATACATTAAATATACAAACATTGTTATACTATATACTACATTTTAAACTGAAATTCCAAAAGAGGAAAGATGAATACATAAGAGACAGAGCAGTGTGCTGTTTTAAAAAAAAATACACATTTAAATCCAACTCTAAATTCAAGTTACTGGGCCTTAAAGTTTTATAATTAATAGTATGCTTGGTCTCCAGCCTTAACATCATTTTAACCTGTTCTGTCCCCTGTGTTAAATTAGGTTTTGCCAAAACACACAAAAAAACTGTTTGCCAGACCCTCATGTGCAGAATGGAAGTGCTGGGCAACAGGGTTATCTAATCTGCTATTTCTAATGTCTCCCAGGTATTTTATCTTCTGCATTCCATTTGCAGAATGAATATGCAGAACTCTGCCTGTAGAATTACATGTAGATTACTATTTTAGAATTCCATCTGTACAATTGTATGTGCAGAGTCCTATTGGCAGAATTTTATCTACAGCATTTTGTAGTCATAATTCTATCTCTACATTTTTTGTTTAGAATTCTCTACCCTCATTATTCTCTGCTTAGAAGTTTATACGCATAACTGTATCTGTAAAATTTTGTGTTAAATTTTGTCTGTTGAATTTTGGGTTTAGAATTCTATCTGTTGAGATCTGTATGTACCATTCTGTCTCTGTTTAGAAATGTATATGTAGAATCATGTGTTTAGAATTATATTCATAAGGACTGTATCCATAAAATTATATCTGTAGAATCCCATATTTTTTAATTATATCGTCAAAGTCTATCTTTAGGTGCAGATGTCTGTGTTTGGAATCTAACCTGTACAACTCCATGATTAGAATTTTATTTATTGACTTATATGTTTAACGTTTAATAAGTAGAATCCAGTTTTTAGAATTGTGTCTGTATAATTCTACCTGTAGAATTATATGTTTAGAATTATGTCTGTAGAATTTTACTTCAGAATTCCATCCATAGATTTCTATTTCTGCTTAGACTTCTAGCCATATTATTCTGAGTTTATCCCTCTATCTACAGAATTTTGTGATTAGAATTCTCTCTGAAAAATTCAGTGTTAAGAATAATATCAATAGAAATGTATATCTTAATTATGTGTTTATAATTTTATCCATAAAGCTCTATTTAGAATTCTACCTGTATAATTCTTTTTTCAGGGTCTATATTATATGATCAAAAGTTCATATAAGTGAACGCTCAATGAGCGAAAATCACAGACATCGAAAACAATATTGTGGGGGGCTGTGCCCCCCCCCCACTAAATATATATTCCAACTCCAAGATCGCACTACAGTGAGGAAATGGCAAAAACTCCAATCTTCACTGTACTGCGATCCCACAGCACGCACCTCCATGTCCGGGAGTTTCGCTCATTAGAGCATTCGCTTATATGAACTTTTGTTCATATAATATAGACCCCTTTTTTCAAACTCTATTTTCAGAATTTAGAATTCCATATGTAGAATTTTGTATTTAAAATTATATTTGTAGAGTTCTGTGATTAGGGTTCTGTGTTCAGAGTTATGACTGTAGAATTGTATCTGTAAACCTTTACTGGATTTTAAGCATAACAATACTGTAGAATTTTGTTTGGAATTCTGATTGTAGAAGTCTGTGTTTGGAAAACTATATGTCAAATTCTGTGTGGAATCATCTTGTGGAATCTGAATTTATAATGGTTCTACTATGAAACACCGACGTCCTGAACATTGACATTCCAAAATAATGAAAAAAAATGCCTGAAACCCAAAAGTTCAAAAAACATTTTTTTTCTTGTTTTGTTTTGCTGGGGGTAGGCCCCCCCCCACCAAATTTATATATACTAACTTGTGGAAGGGAGAAATATCCCTAAAAAGTGAATAATTGCCAGCACACAATTCAAAATCACACCAGCGATGATTTCCTATGAGGAAAATTATTTGGCATGATGCTGTTCTTTTTGTGGGCTATTTATGCTCGTGCAGTTTCTACACAAGTATGTGCAGGGAAACCATTTATAATTATATCTACAAAATTTTGTGATTTGCATTCTATCTTTAGATAGAAAGAATTTAGATAATTCTATCTTGAGAATTGTTTTTATAGAATGCATTTTGTAGAGTTCTGTGCTTTGAATCTAATCTGTAGAATTTTGTGTTCAGAATTCTATGTGAAGAATTCTGTTTGCAGTTCTGCGGGTTGAATTCTATATGAACACTGTAAAACTCAATATTTAAAATAGTGTCTATAGAACTCTGTGTTGGGAATTACATATGCAGAATCTGATGTATTGACTTCTTTGTTTAGAATTTTTTATTAGCATTTGAGATCTAGTACTGCATCTATAGAAATATGCATTCAGCATTCTGTATAGATTTTTGTTTAGATTTGTATCTGTTTAGATCTGTCTGAGAAAGGTTAACCACATAATTCTATGGTTAGAATGATCTGTAGATTTCTGCAGTTAGAATTCTGTCTTTTAGAATAAAATGTCTAGATTTCTGTATATATTTTTAACTTGTAACTTGTCTTTCCAATCTTTCTTGTCAATCTTTTCTAACCTCTTCTGATTGATTCTTATAATTATCATGCAACATTTTATAATCTCTATTAATTATTAACTTTTTAACAGCAGCTTTTGTTTTACACACAAGTAAAAGCTCAAACAGAGATGGTCTTTTACTTAACACTCTCCTGTCACCTTCTCTTTGCTTATACACTGAATCAATCCCTGGTAGGGAAGCCAGTCTCTAACCTGCAGTCCAAACTTCTGATTGGCCTCATCCCACTATATTACCTTTCCCTTTCTAGTTATTTGCTCCCAATATCTTAATTTTTTGCTGATTTTCTCCAATAAATTCAAGACATCTCTTGCTTATTGTCTGTACCACCCTACTTGTAGTCATCCCATTTGGTAAAATTACCCATTCCTCTGTTTAAGATTTTAGAATACTTTCTACTACATTTTAAATATAATATTTTGTATAGTTGTTGTTCTCCTTATGGATCTGCATCCAAAAGTTTACTTTCTGCTTATTTACTGACCCCCCCCCATTTAATCGCTATTCCTTTCTATGATTTATGACCTTCTGCTGGCTGGAGTCACACATATAAGCATTAAATGTGTAGCTCTAAAGTATCCTTTTAAGTTAGGTAATCTAAACCACCCTGTTTTATGGGAAAAATCATCTTATCCCATTTAACCCTTGGTAAATTCCTTCTAGTCTTTATCTGGTTGATCAAGTATTCTTGACCTGTATGCAAAGGGGCTAAACCATTTTCATTGCTTGGATCTTACTATCCATATCCATAAGCAACAGCTTCCTGTTTCTCAGTTTTTGAATGATATTTTATTTAGTCTCTTCCCACATATCTATCTTATCATATCCCCATAAATAAAAAGCAAATAACAAAGGTGAAAGAGGAAATCCCTACCTGGTTCCTCAGTTCAAGCACAGCTTGTCAGAAAGAAACCCTTCCACCTTAATTATTGCCTCTGTCCATTCATATATCCTCCTTATTAACCATATTAATGGTTCTAAAATTAACCCAGACTAGCTCTGTGCCATTAACTAAAACATAAACAACTAGCTAAGATGATAAGTACTTTGTATACTGTGATAAAAAAATATGTATCCTGTCTAACTCTATGTCATTATACTGCCTACCGTCCTTGCTAATATGTTATTAATGTTACATTTGTAGTAATCTCAGAAATAGTAATGGCAGTCTTGTACTTGTATGTAAATAGCCTATGTTTTTGTTAAGTTCTTTCAGCTCATTTACTGTACCTAATTATCAATGTAACTCTGTTGGAGCTTTTCTCCCCGGGCCTCAGCTGAAAAAGGACATGTATCCAGTCGGACCATCCCGGTTAACAAATGTAAAATTAAATAAATAAATAAAAATAAAATATTATTCTATTTGGAATGCAAATCCTACCATTGTCCTACTCACAAAATCCTAGGTGACTCTACTGAATTCTTTCTCTGCACCAGGACCCACCAACAATAATGACATTTTCTTACACCCTGCTTCCCTCTAGATAATCATTGTTCTATTAATATTTTCAAATGTTTGTCTCTCTTCCACAAAATCACATTGATTTTTATCTATCACTCTTGGCAATGTCTCTTAGCTAGTATAGATGTACATATTTTATAATCATGGTTTAAAATTGAACTTGATCTATATGGAGCTGGTTCTGAAGGGTTGTTACCCTTCTAAGGGTAATATAGCCACCACAGATTTCTTCTAAGATGCTTGTACTACCCCCCTCAAATATTGTTGAACAAAACCTTACAGATCTTTATCAGTTTTTTCTTCCTAGCTTCCACATTTAGATAAGAATGACATCTATTCCTGGAGACTTACATGTTGATTGATTGTACATCAATATTTTATCTCATATTTTCCTATCTCTGATATTAATTCTTGAGTCATACCTTCCTCTAACCTTGGCATAGTTAAGTCTTCCATAAACATTCCATTTGTGCCTTTTCTTGGTTTCCTCACTCCTCTGCTTTATACAATTTTTTTAGAATTTCTGAACTATCTCTTTATATTTATAAAGGATGTCTGGTTATTTTTCTTGTCGTAGGCTTCCTAAGTTTATTAATAAATCAGAGTGGTTCAGGGATAGTGTGCTAAACCAGTAATCCAGAGGTCAATGGATTGAAACTATCTTCTGCTATGCAAAAGAGGAAGCAGCTTTTAAGTCAGTCTAAGGGGATTCAATATTTATCATCATGGGAAGATATGGCTACAAACCATGTTGCTTTGCCAAGGATGATCTGCACCTATCCACTCTAGGCTTTCAAATCTTGGCTAAAAGATTGTCCTCTCCCATAGTGCATTTTTTTAGACAATGCCAAATTGACAAACCTTCCATTATAGCAAAATCAATTCATGGGAATCTAAAGATGCTACTGCTCAATGCCAGGAGTTTAAACAAGAAGCTCTACTCACCCAAGCTCTCCTCATCTTGGAGAATTCAGGCATCTGTGCAGTTACCAAGATATGGTTTAAAACTGCTTTGAGTATACCAGCAGTGCAATGCTTCAGTGTCTTCCACATATTTAGACTAGCAACTACACAAATAGGGACTAAAGGTGGAGACGTCTTGAGTTACATCAATAGCAAGCATACCTTAATATTGATTAAACAGGATAATGTGCTAGAGTTTCTCCACAAACAGATTACCATAGACAAAATCCCATACTATATCCTAGCAAGCTATAGGTCAGCCTCTATGTCCCAGGAATCCCAAGCCTCATACTTATCTACTGGAGACATTCACCATTCAGTGAAATACCATACTCATGGCAGATTTTAATTACCTCGTGTAGACTGGGGAATTCTACATGACCTCAAATTTGCAGGCAAAGAGATTCCTGGAGTTTGTAAACACAAACACCCTAGATCAGATAGTGCATATGGCTACTAGAGGTACAAAGGTACTGGACCTGGTACTCACAAATATGGGAGAATGCTGTAGCACACCCAGTGTCATGTCCATTCTGGTACAGTCAAATCACAAAATGGTCTCCTTTGGAATAAAAACTCAATTATGCAAACCACAGTAAGCTCTGTAACAATTAGGAACTATTCCAAGGCAAACTATCTTTTATTAAGTGGTAACCTATCAAAATTCCAAGCCCCTCCAAACCCAGATAACACACCAGTCTATGTGGAATTGTTCACACAAATTCTGTAGAACCATGTCAATGGTACCATAGAGGCTGCTGTACCTACCAGAAGTAAGCCCAAATAAACTCTCAAAAACAAAACATCTTGGTAGAATGCAAAATTAAACAAGCTGTACAATAGAAGAAAAAAATCATAGCTAAAATTAGGAATAGTAACAACCAGAATGATAAAAAACTCTCTCAGCAAACTACATTGACAACTAAGAGGTCTAATTAAGCCCAATAAAGCCAATTTTGAGGTAAAGAAAGCTTCCCAGTCCAAGGACAACCATAAGGCCTTCTTTAGTTACGTTATAAACCTTAAAGGCAGCATAAACAGTGTGCCAAACTGGTTGTAAATGGAGATATAGAAAATCTACTGGCCAACAAATTCAGTTCCAACTTTACCCCCACTCAACCCAGACATCCGCCTAGGAAATACGATCTGAGGGAAGACAACAGTTGAAAGTGCTTATCGGATATCTTCAATGGACAGTTTTGAGCTTTTTTATTTTTTATTTTATTTTCAAGTCAAAGTTTTATTCATATTAAAGGACTACATTTTAATTGGAACACTTGTGGATTTCGTTGATTGGCCATCCTTGGGTGGATTTTCTGTCTTTTTTCTGCTAATATTGATTGTTTTTTGTGACAGACCACCTTTAGCGTTTGGGAGTTATTTATTCATCTCCTAGGAAATATAACCCCTCCAACTACCAATAAGAAACATGTCCTAGCTGCATTCTGTAAGGCCAAGAACTTAGCTTTGATGGATCATGATAATATTCCAGGATGCCTCCTAAATAGCATGAAATATGACCAATCAGGCCACTGGTGTCACTATTCAACTATAGCCTCCAAACAGTCTTTGTACATTGTGAATGGATAACTGCAATGTTTGCCCTTCTGTCTAGGGTGGACCATCAACAGATCCTAGGAACTACAGACCCATTAGTCTAACTAGTCTCATATGGAAAGTCATCGAAAGAATTATCATGGAAATGATTAACAATGACATAGAAAACCTTTAGACACTAGACCCCACCCAGTTTGGTTTTATCAAAGGCAGGCTATGCCTACTAAACCTGGTGGACTTCTTTGAGAAGGTCACCAAGGCAACTGGCAAGAGGAAAATGGTGAATATTGCCTACCTTGACTTGGCTAAGGTATTTGATACAATATCCCTCTAGGGCATTGTAAACTAACTCACAGAATTATACTATGTAACGCACTGGATTGCTAGCTGGCTATCAGGACTCAGGAAGTCAGGTTTGGAGAGACTACCTCAACAAAGAGGCCAGTCACTTGTGGAGTCCCTCAGGGCTCTGTACTGGAACCACTCCTCCTTTACATCTACTTCTCAGAAGTCAAGGCCAACATCAAGAGTCTACGGATGACCATGTTTGCAGATGATTGCAAGCTAGGAGGAGTCATAGAATCCTCCCATGATATTAACACCTTTTAGGAAGGTCTAACACAAACAAATGACTGGTGTCAAAGTTGTTTTACCTTTATAAATCTGAATCACAGTGGTACGAATGCTCATATGAGTGACTCATAACCATGAAAGTGAAAACGGCAATAGTCCTTAATGTTCGGAAAACAGCAAATCGAAAAGCAGATTAGTTGTTTTTTGAACATTAATGTTGAATGAAAAAAAGAAGAAGTGTAAAGCAGGGGGACAAGCACCCCTGCACCCCCCACCCCCCTACTTTAATATTCTAACTCCGAAATCTCACTACAGTGGGGAAAGGGACCATTTTCTGAACCTCACTATAGTGCAATCTGCCCCAAAATGTCGAATGTGCAATGTCTCTGTGCATTCGCTCATTGCACATTCAAACCTTTTTTCGTTCAGCATTTGCAAACTTTGCAAACAGCCTTTCGAACAATTGCTGTTCGCTCGAGTGTGAATTGCCTTTCTAAAGGTAAATCGTCAAAGCCATGGTTTAAAATTCAATGCCAAGAAATGTATAATAGTATCTTTTTGAGAAGTTGGCTACTCTGGGAAACTACTTCATTGATAAAACACCCCTAGGAGTAGACACAGTAGTCATAGATTTGGGGATGCATGTAAATTGTAACTTGGTGTTCAACCAACATGTGTCTAAGGTAGTAAGAAAGCCATTTTATAATGCTCAATTGATAAGCAAGGGCATGGCATCTAGGTCCAGGGAGGTCAGCATACCACTGTATGTGGAAAAAGGAAAAGAAGAAAGTGTACTTTAGCACTGCAGTGTTTTAACATTTGACACACTCTAAATAATTTATATTACTTCTTTTCTATATGGCTTTTTCTCTCATTTCTACAATATTTTTAAACTTTGTTTTTATTTTTCTCACCACCCAGCTGTTCCTTTTAAAGAAATTTCTGTCTTCCCAATAACTCTTGAATTAGTTCCACTAACCAGTTCTTAAACTCATCTCTTTTTAACAGATTCTTCACTACTGTGCATCTTTATTTTACACATTATTGGTGCATGATCTATAATAGTGGATGAGTTTCAAATATTTCAGTTAAATACCGATATTCCTGTGAAATAAAATGTATATGCAGTCTAGCCCTGTTATTGTATAGCGGGGAATAATATGTAAAGTCTGAGTTCCTGCTAGTAAAGTCATGTCCTCCATTCCAAATATTTTCATATTTTCCTTCAGAAATCTACCTTCTTTTGTTATATATTCCCTACTAGGTCCCCTTTATGCATCCTTGCTATCACAAATTAAATTCCAGTCTTCACCCAAAAGTAATATTCGCTGTTGAAAGATACTTATTTCTCCCAAAATTCCCTTAAGATCCATAATAGTAGTTAAAGGTGGAATATAAATACAAGCCAGGGTAAGTCTTCGTCACTGCCAACAACCCCTTATTACCATAAATCTATCAGTATTGTCTTTTTTTTCCTCTTCTATCTCTATTGGATCCCCTCTCACAATCGGCAATATTACCCACTTTTCCTTTGATCTTTTTTTCTTTTTCTTTGTTCTTGATACTCTGATGAATATAATTTCTGTCATCCTTCTTTCCCAAATTCACATGCTTATTTCCATCCAAATGTGTCTTCTGCAGTATTGCTATTTGCACCCTACACTTCTTCATATAATTCAGTAATTTTTGCTCTTTACCTTTGCTTGCAATGCCATTGAACTTTAATGAAAAAATTGATAAGGCAGTCATTCTAATAAAAATCTATTTTGTTCACATAGCCCACACAAGAGTTATTTTAAATATATGTTTCCAACTTAAAACATACACATGCTGATGCTTGGCAGGTTGATCTATGCAGTTGCTGCTTCTCATCTCTGTTTGAAGCCATGTCATATTTTCCCAGATTTCTTCCCTCAATAAAACAGTTGGGAAGCAAACAAGTAAGAAATGAAATATATTTCCAACCCCAAACTCTTTTAACTTGCAGCAAACATAGACAATTATATACACTTTTTTCAAAAAGGGAAGTTAATCCTCCATAGGTGCAGTTGCCCCAAATAGATAACTACATTCACAAGCTTTACCTATTCTAAAGTTTGGTTTAATCATTCTGGAAGGGCATACTAGGATCTGTGTTCCCTCTTGAGCAGATACCATATGTCCTTGCACTATTTCCCTCCCAGATGTGAAAAAAAATCAATTTGCATACTCTCGGTTAACTGATATTTAACTTTAAGAAAAAGTTCACTGGCTACCTTTAAATGAATAAACTAAATTATGTACTTCTAAATTTAATACTGAAATACTAGGGCTGCTGCTAATGTAACTATTTGCAAAAATATTTACTTTTCTCAGTCGCAAACTTTATTTTTTTTCACTGAATTGCTTGTCTGTTTCCCTTTAAATGCTAATTATGGTGTGTCTTATACAAATTCCTCAGAGCATGTTGATGAGTCATTTCCTGATTAATTGCCTTTACCGGTAGCCTCAGTGTCTCCAGCTACTGGCATTAGCTAATAAAAAAACAGCTAATAGTGTTACATGTACAAGAACCAATTATTTTCAAATGTAAGAAAGCTACAAATGTTTTTATACTTTCTATTTTATAGCCTAGTTGCTTAAAATAATGTCTGTTACCTGCACTGTAAACTGAGAATATTAGTCTATACTTCCTCCTGTATAGAATTGAGGACATTATTGTGTTAATACACATATAATATAATCAATACATTTGCATACCCCCCAGCAACCCAAGATCACAACATTATTTTGCTTATATCCAGCCTTTATCTTGTTACAGTTTAAATACATTGCAGTCATGAAAAACTGCTTTCTTACTTTAATATCACCAGCATAAACAGCAGCCACTAAGTCTCCTACCTCACATTTAAAATATGACTGCATACTTTACAGAACTACTTTACAATATAACATGCAATTTAATTCAGTACATGCATGAACATATTACTATACAAAACCATTTTAAATTAGAGTTACATCTCAGTAACCATTCTAAACATTAATGACAAAGTGGGAATTATGTTTTGGAGTCCTCCCACAGATTCAACACAGTCAATATACTTCCAGTCTTTTTAGCCACTTCTTGCAGAAGCAAAGTTAAGGATACTTTTCAATTGTTCCATTTATTTCTGAAATTCACATTATTTCTGTTTTTCTTCTTCATCATCCCAACCACCCAACACCAGTCTCACTTTCAAGTCTGAGGTGCTCTTGATTTTTCTAGTTGGCTCTTGGGCTTTTTTTTTTTTTTTTTGCTCCATCATTTTTCTTTGGAATAACGGGGAAGGTTTTACTGGCAAGGTCTCTCTATCATCTTTGTTATTTCCAGGAAAATGAGAAGTAGAGTCCCTTTCAGCTTGTTGGCTCAGTCTTTGCTAAATAAACTTTTTTTACTATCTTTAGCCTGTTCTGCAGTCAAAACTGTCTTTGATCTTCCTTGAAAAAATTATTCTAAAAACATCTAGATAGGGCAATTTGAATTTCACATCTAGTTGTCAACATATCCTGATTAAAGAGTTTAACATGCTTCTCTTATGCCTAGAGTATAGTGAATAATAATTTTTCTCAAACAATCTAGTTTTTCTGGTTTTAAAATAATTTCCCTTTCACTCTGCCACAATTTGTGTCAGGAACAAACAAATCAACGACAAACTGATGAAAACAAAAAACAATGCAAAATGGAAAACCGGATATATGCAAACCCCAATTTTATTATTAGTGCTTTCATTTAAACATTGCCAAACTTCTTCAGATCTAACTCAAATCTGCATGCATCCACTTTTAAAACGTTTCCTCATCACATGACTCACCAGTCCCCACTAGAGTCACTAGATCTTAAAGACATCATGACCAAATATTCCATTAAAAACAATAAACTACCTTGAAGCTACTTTTTAAATAGCAGAAAACATTACAAATGTAGTACAACAAAAGAAGGTTCCTGGCATTCATTCAATACATGTTATGTTATGATAATTTCCAGAAATTAAATTATTACTTTATTATAAAAGCTTAAGAATCATTGTAGCTGTTATTACCATTTCATTATAAAATTACTGTTAAAATACTACACAAAACTGCTACTTTTAATAATTTATATAAATATATATATATATATATATATATATATATATATATATATATAGCTCAATATATAAATGAAAAACATATAAAAGCCATATGAAAAGAGCATAAAAAATATTAAAAAAATTATAAAAAATGTGCAAAAAAAAGCATGCAAAACAATACATCCAAAAGCACGAGAATCCCCTGTGTGTCTATGACAGTAATAATGCTGTGCTAGAAGTACTAAATATGTCTGTTCAAGGCCCTATATTTAAGCACACTATTGACAGATGAATATTCATTCAAACCTGGCTATGCATATGCTTTAAGCATGATTTGCCATTTTAATTCTTTTTCTTTTAATTGCAAAGACAAGGTCCACCCCTTGGGCTGACCAAAACTTGCTCTATTAACATATATTTAAATTCATGGCCTTCATTATTAATAACATGCTTGGCTAGAGCATTAGTTAATTTTTGCTACTTAATAGCATATTCATGCTCATATATTATTTTTTTTCAAGGTTCTCTCTGTCTTCCCTATGTAGTGTGAAGGACAATCTTGACAGGTGGCCAAATATACCACCCTTTTTGTGTAACAATGTAATTACCTCCCAGCTTATACTTAATAGCTCTTATTTCAAAACTATCCCTTACATTAATTAAGGCACAATAATGGCACATGCCATGTTTTTTTATTCCTGGGTTCTTTCCATTTGTGCTTTTTGTTCTAACAGAGCCTTAATATTTGTACCTCTTCTTGTAATTAATCTAGGTCTTTCTTTTAGTGTGGCCCTTAGATGGCCATCTAACTCAATAAGTACCCAATTTTTTACTAGTGTATTTCCTACTGTCTCATAATCACTAGTGTAAGATGTAATAAAACTAGAGGTATAAGTTACTTTATCTGTATCGATGTCCCCATGTATTTGCACCTCATTTTTTTCATTATTTAATATTGTCTGAAAACAGACACTTTTTCTTTTATGGGAAACCTCTCCAATCAATTCTGCAAAAAATCTGTCTGGATATCCCATAGCTTTAAACATTCCTTTCAAGTTAACACATTCTGTTTGAAACTTGTCATCTAATGTGACCATCCTGGCTGCATGGACCAGTTGTCTCTTGGCAACTGATCTCTTTTGATGGGCAGGATGTGCACTGTCACAATGCAAACATGAGTTGGAATATGTTTCCTTCCTATGTATGTTAGAAGGAAATCTTTTAGCATAGTGATCTTTATGCATGTTTACATCTAAATGAGAAATAATAGTGTTACTCATTTCAAATGTAAAGGTCAAACAATCAATAGTGCCATTTAAATTAACAAATTCTTTCAAGTCATTTTGATCACCCGCCCACAAAATGAAGATGTTATTCAGGTATCTTAAATACAGGGACATTTTTTCTTTATATTCATGCTTATTTAAAACATACTACCTTTCTCACTGGGTCTTGACCAAATTTGCAAAAACAGTGCCACATGTTGACCCCATGGCCAACCCCTACTTTATGTAAAAAAATGCCTTCCCTCAAAATATATGTAATTGTTTTGTAGTACAAGCTCAAAAAGATCTATATATAAATTAATTTTTGATTGTGATACACCTTTTTCAAATAAAAATTCACTGACCCAGTCATACCCAACTATTGTGGGATCACCAAGAAAAGGTCTTTCACATCAATAGTATGAAATAAATAGGCATCATTGTACTCTACTTCATTTAACAATTTCAGAAATTGCCATGAGTCTTTGCATATTTGTGTTTCTTGTTGCAAACAATCTTTTAACTTAAGATCCAGATACTTAGCACAGGCATAAATGACAGAATTGCACCCTATTGACTGTGGGATGCATAGGGGGTTCATGCAGCCCCTTATGAATCTTCAGTGTACCAAAGATCAATGGTGTTGTAGGAGAGGACATAGTGAGGTAGTTATACAAGTTAATATCAATACGTCTGTCAAGAAACATGTCCTGCAGCTACACAGCTATATTTTTTGTAGGCTCCATTAACTTGATTTTTGGAAACTTCTTCATATGTATGTTTCCAAATTTTTTTTTTGTTCTGTTATTATAGTCATGCACAGCCATAATTACTAACCCCCCTTCAGGTTTCATAGCTTTGATATTCTGCCCTTTGAGATATGGTAACAGTTCCCTTTTGTTACTTGTTAAATTGCCTGCAAACTTGTTGCTGTTGTGCAACATGTCGAAAGTCAAGTTCACATATTTTCTCTCACATCATAAAAGCAGGGTGAAGGCGTGGGTTGAATGTGTTAGGTATATATGTATCAGCAAACATTGTTGTATTACTTTCAAACAATAATTTAAAATTAAGCTTATGTAAATAAAGATTTAGGTCAATAACAACTGGTGCAATATTTTTCTTAGACATAGGAAGAAAATTCAGGCCTTTGCTAAGAAAATCAGCCATGCTGGAATCAACCAAAGTCTGTGAGAAGTTGTATATTTTAAAGTCCCCATGTTTATTCGAAACCACTGATGAGCCTTGTTGCTGCAAATTATTTACATGACTTATCTCTAGTTGCTCCTGTTCTGGCAATTGCTCCTGACCAGCCTGCCTCATTGTGGCCAGTTCTGTTGAGATCCCCTTCACTGGTTCCTCTATGGAGGTGTATAAAAATCCTGGTCATTAAAATTCTCACCAGTTCTTGCTCTTTGGTTCCTTTCTCTAATTCTTTCAGAACATCTTAAGTAAGGAAACTGTTGTTGATCTTAATATTAAATGACTGCTGATTGTCATTAACAAAGCCATGCTCATTTTGTATCTGCTGATCAGTTTCCACTTGGACTTGGGAATATTCAGGAGCATTAACAACATCAGAAGCATGATTTTTTTCTACCCCACTATTGACTCTTTGGTGGCTTTGGGTATGCTACCCCTCTCACATACTCATCTCTGTCTCTATACAACTTTTTTATTTTATTTTCCTTGAGCATTATTAAATTTTGTTCAACACTGTTATAAATGAGCTGATGCTTAAAATTATATCTAGCATATGCCTCCTCCTGCTTTATGCTACTTTCTAGCTGGTCAAGTTCCTCACCCAAATTGTCCTTGTCCTTAGTATTATATTTGATTAAAACTTTGAGAAACTCACAACCATGTCTGTTAAATAAATCAACCAGTTCAATATGCAGAGGGGAATTTGCAACTAAGCCTGTGGGGTAGCACCATAATCTTAAACCCTTTGGTATAATATTATTACTTAAACATTACTTCAGATAAACATTTTCAAGCTGCAATTTTTTGAACTCATGCAGCTTATAATCAAAGGTATTCAGTTTCTCATGCATACTGTCATTAAATGTTTGCTGAGCAGGGGAATTACCAGAAAAATCAAGGCCCTTATTAAACCAGTCCCTAAAAGGAGGGGCTTCCCAGTGTTGCCTTAACTGTTGATTGTTATGACTACTTAATGAAGTATAAGGATGTGGTGCTGGATTTGCACCTAAAAGGGATGTACCAGCGGTTCTTTCCATTTACTCAGCTTGGTATCGACCAGTTTGCTGTTGCTGCATTCCTGTCAATAAACCACCTTGCTACCTCTGGTATGGTGGAATTGAACTTTCTTCAGAACCAGTTGATACATTTGCAGAATTGTTGGTGCCATTCACCTCCCAAATATGTTATGTTTGCATAGCACTTAAAGTTGAATGCAAGCCATCCTCTCTTTGTGTGAGCTGCTCAATAAGAGCTGTTAAGAAGAGTCATTTCATTTTCCCTCTGGGAAATCTAGGCCTGTAATAATCCTTGCTGCTCCTGCTGTTTAGTTTGCATTGCATTGTAATCCACAAACTATGAATAAACTGAACAAACAAACCAACAAAAAACTGCTGAAAACAAAAACAATGCAAAGCAGAAAACTGGATATAGACAGACCCCAATTTTATTATTAGCGCTTTGGTTTAAACATTGCCAAACTTCTTCAGATCTAGTTTAAAACTTAATGCATCCACTTTTAAAACTTTTCCTCATCACATGACACACCAGTCCCCACTAGAGTCACTAGATCTTAAAGATACCATGACCAAATATTCCATTAAAAACAATAAACTACCTTGAAGCTGCTTTGTAAATAGCAGAAAACATTATAAAAATAGTACAACAAAAGAAGGTGCCTGGCATTCATTCAGTACATGTCATCTTACTTTTGCTATAACTGGATCTTTAATATAGGTCTTAGATTATTTGTCATGGTCAGATTTGGTACATACACAAAGTGTACCCTTTGAGTTAACAAATCCTGCTGTGGAATACCAGTTCAGTTGCTTGTTTCTACTTTCATAAGATTAATGTAATCTTTTCCTTCCAGTTTCTCTGGTATAGCAGAAAATGTCAGGTTTTCTTAGCATGCTTTGTTTTCTAACTCTGTTTTTTAAAAAAAGATCTTCTTCAGAAGCCCCGTATTCTGACAGGGTTTCCTTCATTTCAGCCTTTGCTGTGTGTCCTTTTATCAGCTTATCTGCATTTCTAAAATACACAATTCAGAATAAAAATGGGGCAGCATAAATAAAAACTTTAAAATGCTCAATTGTCATGAAAGGAAGAGAATTTCTACTCAAAACTTATTCTGTCTTTCCAGCCTTTTGTCATTTTACTGTATGCATTCTTCCAATGTCTCACTTGTTCTAAACATCTTTATTCTTTCCTCTAATGTACTAAAGATGAAACTTGAATTGCCATTTGCTGAACAGTTACAAGACTCTTCCCCTTCAGACTTTTTTGGTTTTCCTTTTCTTGTTGATTTTCTCTTACTTTCTCCACATTTTTCATTCACATATATACAGTGCAGTGTCTAACTAGTAACAGAATTGTACCCAAACTGCCCTTTTTCACCACTTTTATGTTATTCATACTGGGAGAGCTCTAATAAAACTACATTACAGAGTAAAGTCATTTTGGAATCTGCCACAGTATGTCTTAATGATTGATTATTTGAATGTTTATGTAATTTTAGAACACCAAATATCACTCCAACTCTCTTTGACTGTCAAAAACGGATCATTGTCACAATCAAGGCCATCATTGTTTATCACATTTCTCAGTATTATCTATATTTTCTAGCCTCCATTCATTTCACCCACATTAAAACATTTACAAAATTATATATTTGCCAACATATCAAACATTCCATAATTTTAAACTTTTAATTATTTTTATGAACTAATAACAGTGCTCTCCTTTTCTGCATTCATGTTTGAAAGTTGCAGCAGTATGGCTAATGTTTTATTTGTTGCAGGGGACTGTGGACCATTTGAGCTCTATTTTAAAATGACAAACTAATTAGCCATTGCAGCATTTAAGGACTATACATCTGTTGATGATGGTTTCTTAAACAATTACTGTTGGAAGGGCAGGTTAATTGATTTATGTCAAAGTTGGACTTGTCAAGCATTTTTATTCCTATTTTTTTATACTTATTTAACTATTTGTTGTTACATGTCGCCTCATGTAACCGTGTTTCTACATTATTTTTTGTTGCAAATGTATTTTATTATATCAGTTAATTGTTAGGCATTATTACAATTGTTATGATCTGTTGCTTAAGATTTTTTTGTTTTTGTAAAGTGCTTAATTATTTAAGCACTATAACAAACCTGAAGTTGGATGCCTGTAGAAGTCTACAGTATTCTGTCTGTCAAATTTTGTGTTTCCAGTTATATATCTAGAATGCTGGGCTTGGAAATTTATGTGTATAATTTTATCTGTAGAACTCTTTGCTTCAACTTCTTTTGGAAGAAATTTATCTGTAGGATTCCATTTTTAAAATTTTAGCTGTAGAATTACGTACTTGAAACATTATTTTTAGAATGTTTACAAGTCGTCAGTAGAATTAATTGTTTAGAATTCCAGAATTCTGTGTGAAGAATTCTCTTTCTAGAATTCTATTCTTCAAATTCTGTCTGTAGAATTCCATGTTTAGAATTTAAATATATAGTTCTACCTTTAAAAGTCTACTTCTATAATCAGGCATTTAGATTTGTCTGTAGAACTCCATGTTTAGAATGGCTGCTCTACTGGTGACAACTGTGCAAGGAACAAACTTGACAAACACAACTCTGCAGAGTTAGACTCCTTGATTGCAGCTTACCATAGGAAAATATTGCTAGTGCAGTTGATTTGTATGCACTGACAGTTGTTCCTTTCTTTAGGAGATTTCTGTATTCTTCATTATGTGACTGTGTGATATATATATATATATATATATATATATATACGTACACACACATATATATATATATATATATATATATATATATATATATATATATATATATATATATATACACACACACACACACACGCACACATATATATATATATATATATATATATATATATATATATATATAGGGTCTATATCACTTCGATGAAACGGCAGAAGTTCGAACACCATATGTTCAAACTTCTAACCTCGAAGTGCAAAATCATCGAAGGCTTAGAACAGCGATTTTTTTCCCAGGGAAAAAAATCGCTGTTCCAAGAAACACACACACAACACAAGCACACCAAAAAAAAACAGCAATCCACACACATACACTTAAAATCCTACATCTAACCCTACACTAAACTGTACATACACTACTATCTATCCACTTACCTTAATCCAAACCCTAACCCTAAGGTCCATCACTATCGCACACTCATCTGACCCGTGCCCTAACCCTAACTCACCTATCCCGCCCTAACCCTAAAGTCTGTCACTATCGCACACCCACCTGACCCGCGCCCTAAACCTAACTCACCTATCCCGCTCTAACCCTAAAGTCTGTCACTATCACACACCCACCACACCTGCACCCTAACCCTAGGTCACCTAACCCGCAGCCTAACCCTAACTTCTGGACAATCGCACACTTACCTGAACTCGACCCGTAACTTTCCATCACAGTGCTGAAAATCACAAAGCCGCAGAAATGGCCAACTCATTTCTTTCCCTGGGAAAGAATTCGGTGTTCCGCGGCTTCGCAATAATCAGTTTTCGAACTTCACAGTTCGAACATATGGTGTTCGAACTGCTGAAGTTTCGACGAACTGATAGGAACCCTATATATATATATATATATATATATATATATAAATATATACATATGTGTGTGTGTGTGTGTGTGTATATATATATATATATATATATATATATATATATATAGATATATATATATATATATATATATATATGTGTGTGTGTGTGTGTGTATATAAAATATATATATATATATATATATATATACATACATATATATATATATATATATATATATATATATATATATATATATATATATATATATATATATATAGTTTCCCTTTATAACATCGATTTACAATAACGTCGTCTCACAACAACATTGAAACTTCAAAAGAGCGAACTCCCGGAAAGGCGAATTTCCCCTCTGGGAAACTAACCACTTGGCTACCACTACTGACCTTTGCCCTTTTCTCTACTGTAGTGTGATCTCGGAGTTGGAGATGGCTTCATTTGTTTAGTTTTTTTTTTTTGTCAATGGTGACCACGTGGTTAGTCTCCCGGAGGCAAAATTCGCCTTTCCAGGGGTTTGCTCTTTTGAAGTTTAGATGTTGTCATCTCACTGTTCAGTGAGATGACGTTATGGTAAATCGATGTTCTAAAGTAGAACTATATATATATATATATATAGTTGAAGTTTCATCAGTCAGTCAAATGTTCGTTTGGTTGACTGATAGAAATACTCTGAGTTCTCATCAAACATTGATTATACTTACTGTTGGAATTGACAAAGCTAGTACCATTGACATGGTCTGTTGTGTGAGAAGATATGTGGGTTAGAGGCATTTGTGCAAGTGTTTGTGGGTTAGGGTAAATGTTAGGTAAGGGGATAGTTGTAGTGTTGTATGTGTGTCTTATTGTTCGTGGGGTTTGGGCTCGGGTAAGGGATAGATAAGGGGATAGTTTTAGTGTTATCAGTGTATGTAATGCTTTATGTGTATCTCAGTGTGTTGTTTAGTGGTGATGTTAGGAAAATGTTTTTTCATAAGGTAATGTGCAGGGTTAGGGGCAGTGGTAGGGTTAGTGCTGGCAAATGTGTAAGGTGGAGCTGGGGGGCAATTAGAAAAGTGCTGATGTGTGTGTTGTAGGGGATTGCTGATGCTATCTACTAGGTCAGAGAACAGTGAGGGGTAAGTCTGAATTTAGAGATAGATTTAGGAAAGATGCTCAAAGAGGTAAGCTGTTTTAGGTCATGTCAGAATTTCTTTGGGTTGCCAAGGTAAGAATTTTGAAGTGATTTACAATCTTTAGCTATCTTAGTGATAAGTCTGGTTTCTCTTTTGAGGTTATTATGAGTGCTAAAATTATTCATGTTTGATGGGTTGGCTTTCCACTCTGTCCAGGATTTGCTTCTGATTTTTATAAGTTGTTTATATTTTTGGTTATTTATTGAGAAGGTGATGCATATTTTCTTATTTTTGAGAGTTACAGCCTCTCTCTCGAATGGGGTGGTGCAAGTTGTAGACAGTGGAGAGAGGAGAATCTAGACTGGCGCAATTATAGTAAAGGATGAGTCAATGATGCTCAGTTCAGATGTAGGCATGTCTGAAGACATATTAGGGACAGTTTGACTTTGGATAAATTGAGATGATTTTTTTTTGCATTAGAAGGACCAGAAAGTAAAAATGAGGTTTTGGTCAATAAGAACGTTAGGAAATAGATACCGAAGTTATAAGTTTCCAGGTATATTTGTTAATATGACATCAAGGAGTGTAAATTTGGAGTTAAGCATTTTAGGCCTAGTCCAATAGGGCACCATTTGTATGGGATTGTGCAATAAGGCTATTCTGTTAAGTTGTGGCTTGACTGCGCTCAACCAGTACAGGTTAAGATCACCAAGTTATATTAACTTTTGTGTACTGTAGGACAATGCTTAGTGCAGATTCCAGTAAGCCAGCAGAGAAAGGAATGGAAGGTAGAAAACTACTGTTAGCAGTTTGACATATCCACTAAGTAATATTTGAAATAATATTTGGGTCAGCATTAGAGAAGGAGTCACTTGCAGCTATTTGACTAGGGGAAAAACTTGCATGAATAACATAGTGCTCTCTTCTTGGTGAGAACTGGGTTGGGTGTCATAAACAATAGAATAATTTGAGGTGAAATATATAGGAATGTGGGCTGAGTCTTTAAATAAGTTTCAGAAATGGCTATCAGTTTTGATGGATGCTGAGTAGACCAGCAATCGAGTTGGAACCATTTGTTATTAATGCTGCTGATGTTCATATAAATCAGAGTAAGATTTTTTCAGATGTGTTTAAGTTGTTTAGGGGGAAGGAGGGAAGGACCAGGGTTGGTACGTATGTTACAGGATGCATGACTCACAACATATCGTAAAGCTATGTTTCGAATCCGATAGTAACAATTAAAATGTTAGAAACTCTAGCACTGGAAAGATTAAAAAGCATTGTCTAGTAGTAGTATGAGAAAGTGGGTCCTGCAAAGTGATTGAAAAACTCTGACAGGTTAGTAGCTTTAGTAGAATGCTTACAAGTTACTGACACATTTAGAACTGAGTTATCTGCTTCAAAGTTTAACATTAAAGTACAAAATGGGCAATAGTCTGAGAAACAAAAAGTAGAAAGTAATGTGCTAACTTATTTCAGATGTGGCGGGAGGGTTCATCTAAATGGATTCTGTTTCACTAATACTGAAGAGAATACTAGTATCAGAAATGTGAAAACTGATATTTTACAATTGAAATTATTACTATGGAATGTGCTAAGACTACAGTTAGAAAAGATAGTCAGCATTATGTTATTGTGTTACAGCCAAGCCCATAAAGTGTACTATATTTTTAAAAGGGAGAGAAGTTCAAGCTCTGATAGACCCTAGAATCATGATTACCCTTGTCAAATGTCCCCTGTTATGTGGGCATAAGGGTAGTAACAAGCAAAGGGTAGAGGTAGTATGTATTTATTGATATAGAAAATAATATTCTCCTCACACATGTAGAAATTAATTTTAGAAAAATATTTGCACTCTGTAGTTTTAGTGCCTGACTTGACTCCTAATGTTATATTAGGAAAATATTTTCCCCATTTTAAGGCACTGCGAAAAATATGGAAGGAGGAACATCCATAGACACAGTGTGACAGGCTGATACTCCTCATTTCATAAGAAAGAGGTGAGTAAACAACTGTATATACCCTATAAGAAAGAGGTGGTGGGAGAAGGTCAACACAGTGGCTTCTTATAGATATCTAAAATCAAACCCAGGAGAATGAAGTTAGCATAGATGCTTCAAATGGGGCTAGACTTTGGTGGTGGTTAGATGATAAAAATAATCTTGTATTCTGTATGTTATCAGAAACCTGTCCCAGTGATGTAACAAAGAAAACCCAATACTATAAGAAATGTCAGTGTAGGAAATTAAAGTTATTTAAAAGAAAACTCTGAAGTAAAATTCAGTATAAGATAGATATATACACAGAAAGTTATAAAAAGTGGTGGTACAGAAACAGAGAGGACAAAAATAGAATAAGATTGGCACTTAAATGATGACTCAGAAAAAGAAATGGCAATAAGTGCTAAAAGTATGATAAATAAGAAAAGGCACAGAGTTATGACCCTATTTCTGCCTAAGGGAAACAGAACGTTAACAAAAAGGGAAATTTTAAGAGGTTTTCAGACAATTGAAAAGTTAAAGCAGAACGAGATGTTTACTCAGAACTACCCTTTATAGGGGACGACATAGAAGAAGCTGTGGTACAAATATTTTAGAGGGTAAGCTGTACCTTCCACTTCAAGACTAGCTAGTGAAGAAAGTAACCATGAATTAGTAGACTTACAGGTAAGGCACAGAAACTTTACAAAAGAGCAATAGGAAGATGATGATTAAGTAAGTCAAGAGAAAATGTATCTAAAGTAGTGGAAGAAGACAGGAACAAGATGCTCCAGTTACGTTTTCTCCTATTTTGAGTTAAACATCAAACTCTTGCACAGACTAAGTAACGATAGGAGGAGATGCTACATCAGTCATTAATTCCAAATATTTAAGGGCACTAGTAATGAAGTAATTCCATAGCCATATGCTAGGTTGCCTGTGGGTGGAAATAACTAAGGCAGGTGTTGGCTAAATGTTACTGGACAGGTATAATGAAGCAAATAGAAAATGTATGCGCTTTTTGTTCAGAATATCAAAAAAAATACCTCATTCTGGAATTAGAAATCCACTGATTCCGGTGCCCTTGTTATCCTGTTTTTGTCCTGACTTGAGTGAGTGCCACTAACAACATCTAAGTAATGGCTATCAGTACATACTAGTAAAAATGGACCATGCTAATGAATTTTTGAGAAGCAGTACCATAACTCAAGGCTAGTGCTAAGGCTGCTGAAAGATAATTGGTGCTGCTATTCTCTAGACTGGGTAATCCCAAAGAAATTCTTAGTGATCAATGCACTCCCTTTATGTGGATGGCATAACATCCTGACAGTACAAATTTTCATATGCCAACCTCTTCAACTACACGTATTTCAAAATAAAGCACAATCCCAGCCAATTTCCTATACAACAATTCACTTTCTATAAACTAACAGATTACCTCACACCTAAACTTTATAACCTTAAAATCATTGCTGTCACCCTACATAAACATCATGCCCTCAAATTCAGTGGAGACTTTCACCTAAACCCATGTCCCAGCAAACAACATAACAAAAACTCAATCCTTCTGAAAACAAACTTTACTCAACTAAACTACACAAATGCCTCTAAAACAGACCTACTATTCTTCAATATGAATGCAAGAAGTATTTGTAATAAAATACAGGACATGCATGTTTACCTTACTACATTCTCATCAGACATAATAATAATCACTGCAACTTGGTTAAAAAACAAATAAATGACAACAAAAATAATAGCCCTAGATATAACATACTACAACATGGCAGAAAATCCAAATGGGCTGGTGGTATAGCCATTAGCTATAAAAGCTTCCTCAAAATATCCCTCATCCCATAAAAATACTGACATTTAACAATGCAGAGATTCTTAGAAGTCTCCTTAATATTAACAGTAAAAGTGTTATGCATTGCAGCTATTTACAGAGCCCCTGGTAACAACATACCCATAGCTGAAAGCATCCTCCATTGGACGTCAGAACACATCTCCCAAGAAGCTGTCATCTTGGAAGACCTAAATATAGACTGGCACATACTAAACAAAGATAACCTCATAGATGCATTCAACCTGTGCAGCTTTACCTAACTCATTAACCTAACCACTAGAATAGATAAAAATTCTAATAGAAAATCAACTCTGGACTATATTCTCACCAACAGATTAAAGAAATTCCAGAATCACAGTACCTTACCCAATATAAATATTGACTACTTATTTACAGTCAGAAGTACCAACAATATTCAGCAAATCACATATAACCAAACCCAACATGCTAGCAAAGTTCAACAATGACATGTTTATAAACTCTCTCACCCAAATAAACTAGAATATTGTAAAAAAAAAAGCCATTGGTTAATGCCATCTGTTATTTCAACCAAACCTTCCTCAAAATCCTAACCTCACCCTGTTCATAATAAGAGAGTTAAATCAAACCTTGCCCGATGGCTAACCAGAGAAGAAAAACAACTGATCAAGCAAAGAGCTAAAACATGGAAAGAATAGTTAAAAAGCAGAACACAAAATACCTTATACACATTTAGACAACTAAGGAACCTCACTAGAAGCCAAATCAAAGCAGAAAAACTAAACCACTACACTAACCTGCAATATAAGTACCCAAAACAACTCAAAACTCTTTAGGTCAACAATAAATATACTCAGGCCACACTACCACACCCGAATCACAAATAATACAACTGACTCAATCTCTACTTAATTTAACTCATTCTTTATCAATTATTTTATTTTTTATTTTATAAAGCCATTGGATAATGCCATTGCTTATTTCAACCAAACCTTCCTCAAAATTCTAACCTCACCCCCGTTCATAATAACGGGGGTGAGGTTAGGAGTTTGAGAAAGGTTTGGTTATCTTTAGGTCAACAATAAATTAAATTCTATACCCAGGTCACACTTCCACACCCCCAAACACAAATAATGCAACTGACTCAATCTCTATTTAATTTAACTCATTCTTTATCCTAACAGTAAAATCTCTTAGTAATAATCTCTCTCCACTTCCTTTACCTCTACCCAAAAACAACCATCCTGAAACTTTTAGCATCCAACCAATCCCACCCTCAACAATATATAAACTTCTACACAAACTTAAACCAACAACACTACCAGTAGATCAAATTCCATCTCAGCACTTAAAGGTTGCTGCTAATGAAATAGCTTACCCTATATCCATCCTAATTAATAGAACAATAACTGAAAAGTATGTTCCATCTATCTGGAAAAAAATCATACATCATCCCATTGCACAAAAGCACCCCACCCACAGAAGTAAACAATTATAGACTAATCAGAATGCTGTCACCGCTATCTAAAATCCTAGCAAAATGCATTCCTGCTCAACTCATACATTATCTCAGCACAAACAACCTTCTGTCAAAAACCCAACATGGTTTCAGACCATCTCATAGTACCACTACCTCACTTCTACATTTCACTAATACCATAAACTCCCATGAAAACAGAGGCAGATTAATATCCAGCCTCTGCTTAGATCTATCTAAGGCATTCAACAAACTATCACATCAACATCTTCTAATGGAATTCTCCTTCTTTGGCCTGTCACAAACTTCCCAAACATGTTTTCCTCAGCTATCTATCAGAAAAACAACAGGCTGTCAAATGGTAGGAAACACTCTCTCCCTTCCAAGAAATGCCACAGGGCTCAATACTAGACCCACTACTAATCAATGTCATCATAAATAAACTCCAAACTGCGGCACATCATGCAGAAATAATCCAGTATGCAGATGACTCTACAGTAATCTGCACAGCTGCCTCTATAAATGATTTACAGCAAATCACCCAAGATGCTTTCTGTGCAATTGAATTATGGAGAAAAAATCCAACCTACTTCTAAACCCAAATAAAACCAAACTCATGCTATTTACCCCAAACAATATCTCAAAAAATACTCATTTATCATAACCTCCTTAAGCAACACAACATTTGATAGTTCAAGCCAAATTACTATGCATCATAATTGACAATAAACTTAACTTCAGCCAACACATCCTACAAGCACTCATGAAAACTCACCAATAGCTAGGCTCCCTTTATAGAATCAAACAAAACCTGACAGACTCCAATTGGAAATTACTTTCTGCAGCATACCTGCTTTCATCATTATTTCATGCTTCTTCAATACTAACTAATACAAATGCCACATACTTGTCCAAACTATCCTATTGCTACAACAAAATACCAAAATTTGCAAGTGGCTTTCCAAATAGAGCCCATCACTGTCAGGCTCTAAGAGTACTAAACGGACTGGAACTACCCAATTACCTGAGATACATGCAACTTTTAACTACACACAAACATTCACTCACCAGACAAAAGGCCAGCTCTAAAAGGTACACTCCAACTTCACTGGCCGAATAGGGACCTCCCTCTGGAGACAAACTCTTGCTATCTATAAATAGGGTCAACAACTGTGCAGGTGATTGTCTATACTCTCACCATGTCTCTAAGAACTGGAACACAATTCCAAAAGAACTAAAGTCAGTTGAAACTACTCCAGATTTAAACTATTGCTCAAGTAACATCTAACCCTGTCATTGTTATACCCATGTCCTGTTCCAGAATAAGTTAACTCTCAACCCATGCCTTCTCCCACTTTAAATACTTTCTCCTCCATTATATCGTATTTTACCTCCTTCATTATATCATACCTTATCTCTTACAGTATGTTACCATGCTGCTGACACTGTCAACTTTTCTTATGTAATATAAATATTTCCTAATGACTTTCACTAAACTAATACCTACTACTTTACCATCAAACATCCAACAAACTTATATTATACTCATAAAACTGCTACCTTCTATAACATTATAACTCCACATGTTCAGATTTACTTCACTTATTGTTTTGCATGTAATAAACTAACATTAATTAACAAAACAGCTAACAAACTAAATCAACCACAACAAATAACTGTTAAACACAAAAAAAAAAGGTACAGAACATAAGAGCACAAGGACCACAGCAATTAATATAAAAACACATTATGTTTAATAGTAAATGAGCACTTTCGTCTTATGTTATAAAACTTCTTCAGACCTCGGAAGAACTCATAACATAAGCTTGCAAGCTGAAATTCTTACAGGAGAGATAGGTGAATCTCTACCATGAGTACAATTAAATGAATCCTGTTCAAAAGTGCAAAAACAAGAAATAAGAGAATTTTTATTAAGGAATGAAAGAGTGTTTTCAAATGTAGCTGGAATAATTATACTGATAGAAAAGAACATTGAGACAGCACCTAGAGTGAACGACAGACTGAGACCTTTACAGAGAATCAAATTCACAGTAATAATTAGTAAGAGATGCTTAAATCAGAAGTAAAAGAAGAGTTGCAGAGTGAATGGAGCAGCTCAGTAGTGCAAGATCTTTAACTTGTTGGAAGTATTAGCCTTTTTAAAGACTTTAGGAAACCAAGTAGCGTTTCAAAGTTTGATAACTATCTCTTGCCTAGAACTGATGCTTTATTTGAGAACCTTGGAAAGGCCAGATACATGACAACACTAGGATTGAAAATGGGGTATTGACAGATATTGCAACATTGGATAATTATAGTATGCAGTGGTCTAGTGTATGTAAATACTGTCATTATTGGTTATGCTTATTTTCAGAATTCGTGACCACAGTGATATTTCATGCTTAATGTTGTGTGTATAGTAGTTGCCTGTACAATAGTATAGCAATAGTATTTAAAATAAATTGAAAACAAAATGTACAAAAGCACAGCATTCATGTATAGTAAAAATGCACAGTAACATAATAAAAATACAATTATTTGTATGAAAATAAGAAATTAAAATGATAAATTAAACAAAAAAAGTATATTGTTGTGTAAAATGTCAACATACATCAAGTGATTAAAATAATAATAATATTTAAGCATTTTATTAACCTTTGAAGAAGTTATATAAAATAGTATTAATAATTAATAGTATTATTCAGAAGATAAGTAAAATAATTGTAATAACTATTATTATTATTGTTTTATATAAATTGCAAACAATTAAATAACTCTATGGTTAAGAAATAAATACACTTAATTTCTTTGTCATATTCAAACTTTATAATATGAAAAAAAAAAGACACTGAAGAGAAGATGAATTTGTAGAGGTATAATTGTGTGTGTGTGTGTGTGTGTGTGTGTGTGTGTGTGTATTTGGGTCTCCTTTGGTTTATCAAAATTACAGATCACGGAATCTGAAATTAACGAGACCACTACACCAAAAATCCATTTTTGCGAAGTTGTACTTCATCAACATTTGTTTAATTGAAGTATTTAACGTGAAGGTTCAGTTATGCAGTGTTTATGTACCTTGTGCTACACTGTACCACTTCTGAAGAATGTGTGTGTGTGTGTGTGTGTGTGTGTGTGTGTGTGTGTGTGTGTGTGTGTGTGTGTGTGATGGAATTGTTGATAATGTTTAGCAACGGTTTTAGTATGGAAGAGGTAATGATGTCCTTGTGTTGGACAGATATATTTTAATATGGTAAATGATTAGTCCTGCACTCCTAGCTTCTAATTACAAATCGCAGTACAGTGATGATTGGGAAATACACCTTTTTTCTGACTGCAGTGCGATCTTGGAGTTGGCATATATAATTTGCAGGGGCTGTGGGGGGGTGCAGGGGGGACTTGCCCCCCTGCAATAATGTTGGAGATTGTGTTTCTATTTATTTTTTTAACTGCTGTTATTTCAGTGTACATTCTGGTATAGTGTACTTTCTGTGTTATAGTGTGTCGGTGTAGTGGTCTCATTATTTTCAAGTTTGGTGATCTGTAATTTCGATAAACCAAAGTAGACCCATATGTGTGTGTGTGTGTGTGTGTGTATATATATATACAGTATATAGCACTAGTGAATTAGAAGAAACTTACCTTACATACTGCTGTATCCCAATATCTGTTCTAATCAAAAAAGCATTCAGTCACTGTTGTCATTTACATTTCTTTCTAGAGTAAAGAGTCCAGGGATGATGGCAACATCTCCATAGCAGTTACATTAATCTTTTTAAACAAGTTCTTTGCTCTGGAACAACATGCTTCCATGTAGTTTGTGTGTCTGCCTGTGACTGGATCAAGAAAAAAAATAGAGCTGTGGTTCACAGTGAAGTGCTTATAGTTTTTCCCTAGAATAATATAATATTTGAAGTGTTGTTATAGGCTTCCCACATGTCCAAATGTATTATATAATTCAGTGAAGCATGTTTTATTATAAGAATTTGAATCATGATATTATCACCTCCCACCTGGCAAACGCAATTTGAGTGTCTTTGTACATATATCTCTTATTTATTAATGCCAATCAATGCAGAATATTTTATTCATGTTTATAGCCTCTGTACACTTAGTCACAGGTTTGTCCATACTCTGCAGATAAATTATGGATATTCGAACACATAATGGAAACTGTCTCCTGGAGAAATAACTGCCATCCAATACAAACTTTTTCTTGAGGTAGTAACTATTTGGACAGTTCCAGATATACTCTGGATTTTATGTGAATTTTTTTTTCTTTATTTCCATTCCACATTTCTCACATTAATGTTGCTTGGTGATTATGCCCGTTGCCTTTAAAAACTGCAGGAGACTTGCAATTTCTTCAGCTAATGCTACACTGTATTGAAGTCCAGTACAGTCTCCAGAAGCCATGACAGCAAACTCTTCTTTTTTGTACACAATTATAACAATGAGCAGGAATTATTTGTTCTGCTGTCAGTGTATAATAACTTAAAAGTTATGCTTATACAAAAATAATAAAAGCTATGCTTATGAAAAATAGCTACACTGTCAAATGATAAATTTTGTAATGAACCCTCTTGCTAAATCTCTGACAAAAGATCAATAATTTCTGTTGAGCCCAGAGCATGAGATGACAACTTTTTCCCCTCAGAGGAGGAAAAATATCATATCTTGAGCTCACCTTTCTCTTCTCTTCATTTTCTAATCCCAGGCAGGAACAAACGTAATGAATAGGAACAGTAGTACAGTATGAATGGTTGTAGGCAGGAACTAAAAATGGTGGGACCCATTGCAAAATCGCAGTATATGTCAATAGATAAATGTATTTATTTTTACTTTATAATTCTCATTAAACATGTACATATATACTTAATATTATTAATGTAGTGCTTATCCAACTTTAGAAATTTGTTTAGTTTGTTCCTTGTGAATGACTAATCTCAACATTCAGTCAGATTCACTATTGTATTCCACAACTGATAAATGTAACGTAGTTTCTCTGTATGCTGTGAGTAAATAACACCAATACTACTTTTTTTTCATCTGTTAAAGAAAAAAACCCTTTGTAATTTCTGAATATCTATCACAGTACACAATACTACCATTTGGCCTCATGGATCACCAACTACCTTTCAGAGACTGATGGTTAAAAATACTGAAGCTTCACTCACAATATCCTGCCACAAACCTGGATGATGTGTTCATCCATTCACAGGACCAGGAGTTTCACTTACCAAAAGTGCAGGCTGTATTAGAATTCATAAGATAGACAGGCTTGGCTGTGAATGTTAAGAAATGTAAACTGGACATGGTGGAAGCAAAATGTATTGTATACCTTATAGGAAGGGGAGTGGTAAATCCCCAATTAGAAAAATATAGGACATAAAAACTGTCCTGTTCTATCCAGTGAAAGACAGGTGACTGCTTTTTCTTGGACTAGCAGTGTATTACAGAAAATCTATATTATAATTTTGCAACTATTTCCTGTCCCTTGACGGATGCCAGAAAAGGAGGATCCCCTATTAGAGTGCAATGTTTTTTAAGGTAGATAGAGCATTCAAAAATCAGAAAAGTGTATTGTATTCTCAACCAGTGTTAGTAACGTAAGGAATTTACCATGTATATGGACACATCAGAGGTAGGTTTGGGAGTAGCATTGCCCCAAGATGTTCAAGGTGAGGAGCACCTATTATGCTATGTCAGCCAAAAATTAAGCAGTGCTGAAGAGACATATCCAGCCATAGACAGAAAATGTTTGGCTGTGAAGTGGACATTTTATTCTTAGAAGTATTATATACTCACGTACATATCTACATTTGTGTGTGTGTGTATATATACATACACATATATATATATATATATATATATATATATATATATATAAATATATACACAAACATATATATATATGTGTGTGTGTGTGTGTGTGTGTGTATGTATATATATATATATATATTCCTTTTGTCAAGGTTATTTCACTAAAGAGGGAATTGTTAGATGTTTAAGGTGATTCACATTTCATCAGTACTTTTAAGTTATAGTATTGTTTAATCAAAGAAGTTGTCAGAGCTGGATTGAAACTGAGTGCGTGTGTGTGAACGTTTGCGTGAGTGTGTGTGTGTGTGTGTGTGTGTGTGTGTGTGTGTGTGTGTGAGGGACAATTTGTGAGCGATTGTGTTTAACTATGGGCTTGTTTGCTACAAGTTATTCAGCAACTGAGTGCAAATTCAGTCTTGTGAAATTAGAGGACAATAGGGGGAAGCTCAAGAAATAAGGAAAGACTGGGATTTTGGATGTAGATTCTTAAGGAGAATATAACCAAAAAGAATATTATATTCATAAAGTATCAGAAAGTATTCTAAGAACTTAGCTAACACAGGAATGTTGAAAGGAGATTATGCTGATAGAGATAACTGCAATTAGGGGGATAGAGAATAGGCAAGAGGGAATGGAATTTACTGGAGAAAACTAGCAAAGAAACAAAGGTGCTCAGAGCAAATGATTAGAGATGGAAAGGTATTATAATGGCAAGAGGACAGGAATACATTTGGAGTACAGGCTAGAGATTGCCTTTCTTCTTAAGGATTGATATTGGAGTGAAGGCAAAGAAAAAGGAATAGAGGGTTCCTAAGTGAAAGACTAGCACTGGTAGAATTTTCAGTAGATTCTAGAACAGAAGCTGCTATTAAAAGAGGAATAATTAGTAGAACATATAAAATATTGCAAAATAATTATAGGAATCAATCAGAGGAGGTTAGAAAGGATTGTGAGAAAAGATTGGATAAGCAATTCAGAAAGAAACAATCGGGGGCCTGCCAAGTATGCAACAATGTCTAGAAGATTTAGGATTTTTACTTGGAAATGTTTGCATAGGTATTTTATTCTCCAAACAGACTCCAAAAAATTTTTCTTCAGGTGGATTGTAAATGTTGGAGGTGTGATGGGGAAGAAAGAGATAATTGGGAACGTGTTTTTGGGAGTGTAATGAGCTGACGGACTTTAAAATTTCTCTGAAGACTACTCTGTCAGAAATACTGAGTGAGCAAATAGGTGTAACTAAGGAAATGTTTTCTGAAGTGTGATACAGAATCAGAAATGCCTAGACATAGTAAGGCCTTGCTGAGTTTAATTCTGGTGGCTGCCATAAAAGCAATTACTAGAAAATAGAAATATAAGTCTAAGCCAACCATACTAGAAGTAGTGAACATAATAACAGAGATAAACAAACTGAAGGTGGGATCTTTAGAAAAGGGTAGGACCAAATTACAGAGAAAAAATGGGAATTGTGGGGATGATGCATGCAGAATAATGTTTTAGAGGAGGAATGAGATATAAAGGAGGGCAGGAACTGCAAGAATCTAAATGGCAATAGTCAGATCTGCTCTGAGCTACAGCACAATGGCACTAGATATACTGATCCCAAGGATATTGCCAGTATCCTGTCAGATAGATTCAGTGCCAACTTCACCCCCTCTCACCCCCTAAAGGGCCCATCTCAATACCGAAAGAATGCCAAATTCCGGAAATCATGGCCACTCAGGTAAAAACTGCACTCTCCAAAGCCAGGAATACAGCATCCATGGGACCAGACGACATTCCAGGCTGTGTACTGCATGAACTGCAAAATGAACCAGCACCTCACCTATGTGTCATGTTTAATCATAGCCTCACCTCAGGCTTCGTGCCCACAGAGTAGCGCACAGCTACAGTCATCCCACTCCACAAGGGGGATGCACTTTGGATCCCGAGAACTACCGTCCCATCAGTCTGATGAGCCTTATCTGCAGGCCATGGAATGCATTATCATGGAACTTATAAACAAAGACATTGGCAAACTTCAAACACCCACCCAGTTTTGGGTTCATGAAGGGCCAATCTTTCCTCCTGAACCTGATCAACTTCTTCTAATCAGTCTCCAGAGCCATGGACGAGGGTAAGGTGGTTCACACAGCCTACTTGGACCTTGCCAAGGCTTTCAACACTTTCCCCCACTCTGGAATCATAGATAAACTTATTAAGCTGGGCATTAATCCCTACATCACTTAATGGGTTGCAAACTGGCTTACTGACAGAACACACTGTAAAAGTAGCCGACTCCAAATCAAGCTCCAGACAAGTGACAAGTGGTGTACCGCAGGGTTCTGTCCTGGGACCACTCTTGTTTGGCATCTACTTCTCTGAAATACAGGCCAACATTAAGGGACTCTGGCTCACAAAGTTTGCAGATGACTGCAAGCTGGGAGCCATTATTAAATCCCCAAATGACGTGGATATACTACAAAAGGGCCTTACCGAAACAGATGCCTGGTGCAATAGCCATGGGCTCAAGCTAAATGCCAAAAAATGTATAGCTGTCCCCTTTGGGAAAAAACACGTACCTGTGAACCACCACATAGGTGGCAGTACACTAAACATCGAAAGTGTGATAAGAGACCTAGTGACACAGGTGGACAGTGGTCTCACCTTTGATAACCACATAGCCACAACAGTTAGAAAATCCTTCTATGTGGCACACCTCATCACTAAGGTCTTTTCATCCCAAAAAAAGGAGGTCATTGTCCCACTGTACTCATCCCTCATTAGACCCATTATAGAATACAATGCCCCATTTGGTATATACCTCACAAGACATCTGCAACAACTAGAAAGGCCACAGAAATACCTCACAAAAAGAATCACATGCCTAAAGCAGATGCCTTATGCTGACTGTCTAATGAAACTCCAGCTATACTCTGTCGCACATCACCTACTCAGAGGCAATCTCTGCCTAACATACAAGGCTATGTCAAACCCAGAATTGTTGGACATGCTACACTTAAAGAAATTCCAATCCCTCCGAGTCACACGTTCCAGGGATCTTAACCTTGTCATCACGATGAATAGAACATGCTGGAGGGATAGGTTCCTGACCCAGAGACCCCCCATACTCTGGAATAAGCTGTTCATACATGTCAGGCAGAGCACCTCAGTGGCCCTCTTCAAGAGGAACCTTGATGATTGGATGGGAGATAAGAAATTCACCCCGGGGATCACATCAGTAGCACTGATAGACAGGGGTCCAGGAAAATAAATATTTGTGGGAAGCAATAGTCAGGGAATCATTATGGCTAGGCTTGTATAGACCCTAGGGCCGATAGCCTAGTACCTACCTATGAACCTATGAACTGAATGAGCTATGTAAACTTTGAATGACAATGACTTTATAATAGTTTATATGTGATGTGTAATGTTTGCCACTGAAAATATGTCAATATGATTTGTTTTCATTTATATAAATGTATGATTATCTATGTCTTAAGTGATAATTCAATAAAGATGGCTCATGTTTTAAAAAATAGAAGGTTTTTCCATTTTCCCCACTGTTATGACATTGCTTATTATATGCTAGGTTGCAGGGGTTTGGAGGTACAAACCTCCATGTATAGAGTATAGGGAAATGTTCATTTGGGGTTTTTTTTTTTGTTTCTTCTTGATGAAAGTTGCACTTACTGATTTTTTTGTGATGATTATTGTTTTGATTGAAATTACTTTCATTGATTTGGAGATAAGCTTATGTTTCTGTTGGCAGATGTCAAAAACATTGAAGCAGAAAAACAGTACAGGTACTTGAACAGGCTTTGACATGGTTCCTGTCAGGGAGTCAGGCCCATTTTCCTTATACCTTGTGATTGCTGCTTTCTGATTCAATTTTCTTTGTTGATATTGTTTGACTTTACCAAAAAATATTCATTTACATGTAATGGCCCATAAATGCATAGACATTCATTAGATTGAGTCTGCTTTAGTGGAAATTCACTTTACAATATTAAATCAAATATTTTTTGAATACTGCAAGTGTTTGTTGAAATGCAGGTTGATGTATTTTACTAGTATAAGCGAATGGATATGTTTCATTCACATACACTGATATATTTGCGTGGTTTGTACTTTTCCCTGAGATTTGTAGACAGTGAAGTAATAAGATTTCTTCTTCTCTCCACTATTGTGTACTCTTTGGATTTGGAATATAAATGTTTTCTGTTATTTTGCTGTCACTGCCTGTTGACCATCAGACCACTTCTAACCAATTGGCCAATTCATTCTCCATCACTAGTGTACAAGTCAACTGGGAGCAGACCTCTCAACCTCTTAGCATGAGAAATCTGGACAAAGCCTAAATGAATGGGAGACAAGGCCCAAAAATAGGGACAGATTTTAAATATTCCTTTTATAGACTTATAAATTTACTAGAATAACAGCATTTGTCTTAGCATGCATTTTCTGAAGGAAATGAAGTCTTAAACTCAAAGGTATGATATTATTTAGTTATTTCAACCCTCAGTGATCTGCCACAAAAACACAAATTCAGTGAGGAACAAGCCAAAAATATAATGCAAAAATCTAGACATTCTGCGAAAATCTGGACAGTTGAGAGGTATGATGTGAGGGGCCATCATCTAGACAGCTATCAGACTAGCTAATATTTTTCTGTTTTCTCCCTGGTCCTAACTTGCTCACACCAACTTATTTGAGACATGCAGTGGGCCATCTGTGGAGGATGTCCCCTTACTTCTGCAAGAGGCAATCCCTCCATGTGATCTTGTCTATTTCTTTACTGCATGAGTGAAAGATTTCATGTTTCTACCAATGAGACTGCCAACGTCCTCCTGTACCAGGGATGATAACCAAACCCTAGTCACTTGGACTGTAGTCAGGGCTTTATATGTCTGCACCATAAAGCAGATGTATAAAGAAGAAGAAGAAAAAAATCTCTCATCTGTGTAAGTTACATTAACCTCTCATGTTAAAGAACATGGCAAAAACCTTGTGTTCACCCATCGAGTTAGAGGTAAGCACCTATGAGTTCAGTGGACAGGTGGTGTTGGGGGATGTGTGTGAGTGTGTATGTCTGGGGCTGCATGTCTGTTTGTATGTATGTGTATGTATGTATACACAAGTGAATGAACATATCAGTGAAAGCCATTGGATTACAGAGGGTATGTGTGCGTGTGTGTGTGTGTGTGTGTGTGTGTGTGTGTGTGTGTGTGTGTAAAGTATGCATGAATGTGTAAGGGGGTTTTGGATATTGTGCCTTAAAGGCATTAAAAATTCAGACCCTGAACCTTTAGCACTCAGGCACAGTTTTTATAGCAGAGATGTTTTTCTCTGTGTGACTACTAGATACCAGGAAAGTTATTACATATTATATGTCTTTAAAAATTGTTAAAATAAAATGGGGGAGAGCTTTGAACTCTGCACCTGTGACATTAAGAGTGGGAGCATTAACCATCTGCTCTAAATGAGAATTAGTGCAAGGGGTGTATTTTTTGTACAAAAATAAAATTGAAACTGTAATGCCTGGAATTATGCTTAGATTACAAGTGTCATTGAGTTAATGATATGCAACATCAGGAGTAATCTGTAAAATCAGGGGCATTTCAGCGCACAGAGCCTGTGTCTGTTTGTGGTGGTGGGGGGGTTTTTAGAAGCAAGGAGGAACTCTAGGAAATACCATGGAGAATTTTACACTATTGCTTGGATTCATTTAACCAAATGACCAGTTGACATAATGGTTAAAGTCTTCACCTCCCATGCACAAGGTTCGATCCTGACCTCCGGCCAATGCATGTTTGGAGTTCTCCCTGTGTCTCTGTGGGGCTCCTCCCACCTCTGAAAAAACACACTGAGTGTTTCCATCTCAAACTCACCGATGAATCGAACTGTAGGCAGCAGCACAGACTCTACATGGAGTTTGCATAGTATCCTCAAAATGGGAGAACACGGATCACAGCCTGTGTGCTATGGCAGGGCTTGCCACTCGACAGTGTAAAATATGGCTCTAGGTGATTCAGTCATGTTGACTAATGTCACCAGAATGGGTATGGTTGGTTACCGGTGATAAGTGGATTGAGGACTCAGCCTACACCAACCTATGACAGAGACCCATGTTAATGGTGGGAGGGGTGTATGAGCCCCTACTGGCCAGAGTGTGACTGCCATAAAGTTTAGCAGACCTGGGTCAATAAGTTACTGGCTGGCTGGTGTCCAGTTTTCCAGCTTGGATTATCTGGGATAGCTCTGTTAGTGAAAGCTGGACATAAAACCAATCAACCTACTAAACATGAGCTGAGAATTGCTACACTTAATGTAGGTTTACTGACAGGACGTAGCTTAGAAGTAGATGACATAATGATACAGAGGAGGCTGGACATCCTGTGTTTACAAGAGACAAGAAGGAAGGGCAGTGCAGCAAATCCGCTTGGCTTGGGATCCAGAGTCTACTACTCAGGAGGAGGACAGGCTGGAAATGGTGTGGGAATTGTTGTGAGAGATAGGCTTCAGAAGACAGTGAGGGATGTCATCAGAATTAGTGCCAAGCTCATGGCAGTCAGACTCTAGCCTTATGACAGGACAGTATTCATAATCTCAGCCTATGCCTCACAGCAAGGCTGTGATAGTGGGGAAAATAGTGCATTCAGACAGCAGTTGTAGGACCTAATAAATAAAGCATGACAGCATGAATTGGTGTTGATAATGGGTGACTTCAATGCACATATTGGGACAGACAGAATGGAATATGAGGACTGCCTGAGTCCACATGAGTGGGGCAACAGGAATAAAGAAGGAGAGGCCATTCTAGAATTCTACCTGGCAAATGGCTTGATGGTAGTTAACACATGGTTCAAAAAGAGAGACAGTTACAGGATCACATACAAGAGTGGCCAACATGCAACTCTGGTAGACTTCCTCCTAGTAAGAAAAGGGCAGTGGGCTAGAATCAATGCAAAGTTATCCCTAGTGAAACAGTCAGACCACAGCATAAATCACTGGTTGCCACAATTAGCTGCAAGCAATGGTCAGAGAAGGCTCTAAGATCAACAAAGACCTACCTGAAGACCTGGAAGTTGACTGGAGAGAAAGTGCAACAGTTCAAGGAATTACTCAAGACTCTAGCACTCCAAGAAGAGGAGAAAATAGGTGGAGTTGAACAAAAACAGCAGTGCCTCAAAACAGCATGTGTGAGGACTACAGAACTAATATGTGGCAGAGCCAGGTATGGAAATAAGGTACTGCTGAATCCTATACAATTGCACTTTATAAGCACTTACACGAGTGCATGGATTGTGCAATCCCTAACAGAACCAAGATGCTATCCTCCAAAAAAGGAAGCCAATCTGGTGGTCCCCTGCTATAAACAAACTCTACAACAGAAGAAAGAAACTGTTGCAAAAAAGAGTAAAATCCCATAATTGGAGGAATTCCGTGGGCAGCCTCAGTAAAAAGCTGAGATCCCTCATAAAATCCTCCAAAGCTAATTACGAAAACAAAATTGCCACTGATTCTAAAGACAACCACAAAGCATTCTATAGCTATGTCAAGAATCTCAATGGCAACACTCAGATTTGCTCTGAGTTACAGCACAATGGCACTAAATATACAAAACCAGCTGATATTGCCAACATCCTGGCAGATAGGTTCAGTGCTAAATTTACCCCTCTCTCATCCCCTAAAGGGCCCATCTCTATATCGGAAGAATGCAAAGTACCTGTAATCACAGCTGCACAGGTAAAAAACACACTCTCCAAAGCCAAGAACACAGCATCCATGGGACCTGACAACATCCCAGGCTGCGTTCTACATGAACTACAGAACGAACTGGCACCCCACCTAAGTACCATGTTCAATCATAGCCTCACCTCAGGCTTTGTGCCCACTGAATGGCACACAGCAACGGTTATCCCACTCCACAAAGGGGGAGCCACCACGGACCCCGGGAACTACCACCCCTAAAGCCTGATGAGCCTGGTCTGCAAGGCTATGGAGCATATCATTATGGAACTTAATGACATTGGTAATCTCCAAACTCTGGACCCTACCCAGTTCGGGTTTGTAAAAGGCATATCATGTCTCCTAAACCTGATAGAGGTCTTTGAAGCAGTCACCAAAGCTGTAGATGAGGGTAAGGTGGTACACACAGCCTATCTAGATCTCGCCAAGGCTTTCGACACCATCCCCTACTCTGGAATTATAGACAAACTCACTAAACTAGGTATAAATCCCTATGTCACAAGATGGGTTGCCAACTGGCTCACTGAATGAACCCACACTTTAAAAGTAGCAGACTGTAAATCCAACTTTAGACCAGTGACAAGTGGAGTACCACAGGGTTTAGTCCTAGGCCCTCTCCTGTTTGGTATCTACTTCTCTGAAGTATAGGCTAACACAGAAGGTCTTTGGCTAACAAAGTTCGCAGATTGCTGCAAACTAGGAGCCATAATCAAATCTCCTAACGATGTGGACATCCTACAAAAGGGCCTCACTGAGACAGATGCTTGGTGTCGGAGCCATGGCCTCAAGCTCAATGCCAAAAAGTGCATTGTCATCCCTTTTGGCAAAAACTCTGTACCCATGAACTACCACATAGGCAGTAGTCTACTTAACACCGAAAGTGTGATAAGAGACCTTGGGACACAGGTGGACAGTAGTCTCTCCTTTGATAATCACATCGCCACAGTAGTCAGGAAATCCTTCTACGTGGCACACCTCATCACAAAAGGTTTCTCATCCAGGAAAAAAGAGGTCATTGTTCCCCTCTACTCATAACTCATTAGACCCATTATAGAGTACAACGCCCCTTTTGGTATGTACCTCACAAGACATCTACAACAACTGGAAAGGCCACAGAAATACCTCACAAAGAGGATTACCGGCCTCAAACAGACTGTCTCAAAAAACTCCAGCTTTACTCTGTCGCATATCGCCTACTGAGAGGTGATCTCTGCCTAACATACATATCTATGTCAAACCCAGAGCTGTTGGACATGCTCCAAATAAAGAAATCTCAATCCCTCCGAGCTACACGCTCTAGGGACCTAAACCTTGTCACCCCAATAAACAGAGCATGCTGGAGGGATAGATTCCTGTCTCAGAGACTTCCCATACTCTGGAACAAACTACCTATTTATATCAAACAAAGCTCCTCTTCAAGAAAAATCTTGATGATTGGATGGAAGATAGGAAATTCACCCCGGGGATCACTTCTGTGGCTCTGCTTGACAACATGTCTGTATAGTGCATTTGTGTCTTTTTTTTATTTTTAATGTCTCTCTCATGTTCATATATTTTTTCTTTCACTCGTCTAATAGTTTTGCCTATGTAATATGCCGGACAGTCTAAGCAGCCGGCGACATAAATGGCCCACCTTGTATTGCAATTATATTCTTCCTTAATGAGGACCTTATAACCATTAAAGGAGAACTGCCCCCCTACCAATATACAGGAACACATTTTGCAACACCCACACTTAAACATTCCTTGTGTTCCAACCAAAATACCACTACTATTCCTATTTTGTTGTTTTTTCTCTAACAATTGTTTAAAATTAAGATTTTTCCTATAGACCACTGTTGGTTTATCCCCCAATATTTTTCCCAATTGGGGGTTTGTGGATATCAATAACCAGTTGTGTCTTAATGTACAGGCCAATTCACGACTATCCAAGGAAAAGGTACCTATAAAGGCCCTGTTGTAATCGTTAACTTTAGGCACATGTATTTCACCAAAAGTACCCTCAGGCCAAGCAGCAACACCGGTCATTGCAACTGGTAATGTTTTGACTCTTCCCTCTAATGTGAATGCTGAATTTAGATTTCAAGCTTGGAAGGCTAACAATTTTGACATTACAAGTGGTGTAGTATTGCATAATCTAGACTCAATGGCCAGTTTTGGCACTTTGCAACAGCAGTTATGGTCCTTTGAAACTAAAATGGGCCAATTTAAGAGACTACAACTTGATAATGTTTATTTATGTGAATGTTTGGGGAACAGATGGGTCCCTAAGGGTCTGCGATTTTGGAGATTTCCTAACGGTGTGGTAAAGGGTTCCAAATTTCATAAAACTCTTATTGGTATCTTTGACAAAGCAGGTTGTGAACTGATAGAACTGCTGATCAAGTTTAACAATCAGCGGACTCAGACACTGTCTAGTGAGCTGGACAATTTAGATGCTAGGATCAAGACTGATTTGTTATTTCTTCACTATAACCATAATTATAATGAGGTGTTTACTAAAATTGATACAGAATGTAAAAAGAACACGCAAAGGAAAAAGAAGTAATTGCAAATGGATGCTGAAGCATACGCCAGTGTGTGTGCACCCTGATCCTATTGGCTCCAGAGATGGGCCTGCTGACGAGCCAATATTCCAACCAATAGGAACCCAAGATGAGCCCTTTGATAGTAACTAGTCCTCCAGGGAGGTGAACGGTGAGGTAGGAATGGTTACAGTTAGGTGCTCTGAATGTATACAGGCTCAAAGAGTGAGCAGTTTGGCTTCTAATAATGCTGGCTATCATGAGGATTTTTACCAACGGCAAGGGGCGAGACCCAAGACAGGTTTCAGGAAGAATGGTCCAAGATGGAAATGATAGAAGTGTTGGATGGCAGCACAGTCGTAGCTGATGCCATTAACAATGTGAAAAAGGTACTGAATTCCAACAAGGATTTTACTATTTTTAACTTTTCTGGTAAAGACTTTTCAGTTGAACACGGGGATTTATTGGCAAACGAGTTTGGATTTATCCCTGCTAATAGGGCTAAAATTGACCAAACTCTAATAGATTTAAAACTTTTTATTCGCAAACTGAACTTGGCTGTATTATTTAATTTAAATGAAAATTGTGACAATAGTGTTTGTTCTACCAATATTCTAAAGAGATCTAGTAAGTTTAATCCCCCAGTACATGGGGCCTTATTGACATATGAACAAGTTTGTGCTAACGAATTTAGGAATATTATTCAAAAGCCAGGAATGAGTTACACTAATTTGACTGAATCTGAAAAACACCTGTTGTTTGAATTTATGTATGATAAAATTCTTCATATCATGAAACCTGATAAGGGTGGAGGGGTTGTTATCATGGATCTAACTGATTATAATAACAAAATGAACAAATTGTTATCTGCCACTTATCAAGAAAATTCTAGAAATTAACTTAATGTTGCTTACACTAAAATTGATGTCCAGCTACTTGATATGTTATTCCAAGAACAGATAGAATTGGATCAGTATGATTTCTTACATAATAAGTGGCCAGTGATAGCAGGTATATTCGGGATACCAAAGATCCATAAAGATATAGAAAATCTCCCCCTTAGACCTATTGTGGATGGCAGCAGGTATAAGACTTACTATTTTTCTAAATTTATAGACCATTGGTTAAAGACCTCAGTGGGATGGCGTCTGTTTCCCAGATTTGCAAAGATTTGTGGGATTTTTTTGAAAAAATTGGGAAATGTCCCTTTTCAGGCTGAATATATTTTGGTCACTATAGATATTTGTGTCTTATATTCAGTCATCCCACATGATACTGGGCTGAGGTGGTTTGAGGACATCCTGGCGGAGATTGATATTTTGTCCCAGGATCACATTAACACCATCAGTGCCCTTATGGAAATGGTGTTGATGAATAATTTTTTGTTCTTTGAGGGACAACTGTTCAGACAAATGAATGGTGTAGCTGTGGGGCAGCGTGTGCCCCCAGTTTTGCAAATTTAGTTGAGTTTTTGGGAAAACTATTTTGTGTTTAATTCCCTCTTTAGCTCAGGATTTGCTTTCTACACCTGCTTTCTGGACGGTATTTTTATTGTTTGGAAAGAATGTAAAGAAAAGCTTGATAGTTTCTTTTCATTATATTAATTCTACCACTCCATTTCTGAAGTTTATACATGTCTATAGATAGTCAAGTATTTCTTATTTGGATGTAAGTATTACTAAGGATTATGGAAAAAAGTGTTTTGTCTCTAACATTTTTTGTAAGAGTACCTTTTCTAATAGTTACTTACTTTTTGATAGTCACCATCCTTATTATCAGAAGAAATCAGTGGTGAAAGGCAAACTGGTCAGACTGGCCAGAATGATTTCAGATGAGAGGACTTTTGATGATGAATGTCAGATTTTATTGGACATGTTTATTAAGCGGGGGTACCCCATGGAATTTTTAAAACCAACGTTTTATGAGGTGACCAACAAGAGAAAAAGTGGAGTGTATCTATTTTTGTTATATTATAACAATAGTGAGATACTGAATAGTGATAATGGTAGTCTTGTGCCTGAGGGTACTTTTGATGAAATACATGTGCCTAAGGGTAAAGATTACAACAGGGCCTTTATAGGTACCTTTTCCTTGGATAGTCATGAATTGGCCTGTACATTAAGACACAACTGATTATTAATATCCACAAACCCCCAATTGGGAAAAATATTGGGGGATAAACTAACAGTGGTCTATAGAAAAGATCTTAGTTTTAAACAGTTGTTAGAGAAAAAAACAACAAAATAGGAATAGTAGTGGTATTTTGGTTGGAACACAAGGAATGTTTAAGAGTGGGTGTTGCAAAATGTGTTCCTCTATATTGGTAGGGGGTCAGTTCTCCCTTAATGGTTATAAGGTCCTCGTTAAGGAAAATATAATTGCAATACAAGGTGGGCCATTTATGTCGCCAGCTGCTTAGACTGTCCGGCATATTATATAGGCAAAACTACTAGACGAGTGAAAGAAAGAATATATGAATATGAGAGAGACATTAAAAATAAAAAAGACACAAATGCACTATTTAGACATGTTGAGAAAAATCCTGGGCACAGATTTGGTTATTTTGTCATTGAACAACTAAAGAAGGATGACAGGGGTCTGATTGTGAAAGGACATCTACTGGTTAGGGAGTTGAAATGGCAGCTCAGGCTTAATGCTTTAGTTGAGCCCGGGTTAAATGATACTTGTCCCATTTCATCCATTTTATTTTTAAAAAAATTAGAATGTTAATGTGTATATTTAATTAGTATGTGGAAGTATTTTATATTGTAGTTTATTTCTTAGTGTTTTAATATAGTTGCATTATATTAGTTGTTTATTTTTCATGTGACTGTTTTAATTGCTATTTAAGCTAATTGATTGGGATGTTTTTTTAGTTCTGATGATGTCCTGATGGATGAAATACTAACCTTTTAACAGTATTCACTTTTGAACAGTATTGTTGCTGTTCTTGTGGAGAATAAAGCAGTTTTACCAGTTTTCGGCTCTGTTCTTCTTTCATTTTGTTTGCTGCAGTGGTGCACCGGCTGGTTTGTCACCTCATAGCAAGAGGTTCTCTGGTTTGTTTCAAGGCTGGAGCTCCTTCTGTGCAGAGTCTACATGTTCTCCCTGTGGTCGAGTGAGATTTAAAGATGTGCAGGTAGGCGTGTGTGTCTGTATGTGTTTGCCTTCTGTGAAAGTTAGGCACCGGATTGGCAACCTGACACTGTAAAAACACCACTGCCAATCAATCTGCAGATGGTGATCCGCTGTGGCAACCCCTAACCGGGAAAAGCTGAAAGACATTATATAGTCTCTTCTCTCATTGTGTGGGCAAGAAGATCTTGCAGAAAGCTTTACTCTAACTGATGATTTCCCTCAGTGGGATTAGCCAATTAGCAGTGAGAGTGGAGTATATGTGTGTGAGTGTGTGTGCGTGTGCGTGTGTGTGTGTGTATGTGTGTGCTGTGTGCGTATGTCGGGGGGAAGCTTTTTTGAAGCTGTCAGGTTGTGGAAACAACCCATATTATCTACGTGCTATTGCAACAGTGAGGAATCTGAACATACTATTATGAGTAAGTTATGCAAAAGTGCAAATTACACAACTGTACTTTACAACTGTATATGCAGAGTTCTGTCAGAATAGAAATTTATCTGTGGAATTCTCTTTGGGATTTTTATGTATAGAGTACTCTGCATAATTTTATGATTACAATTATAATTGCAAAATTCTGTTTAGAATTCTCTGTGTGGAATTCTCCGCGGAATTGCTTCTTTAAAATTCTGTCCATAGAAATCTAGCGCCTGTGTTTAAAATTTTATAAGTAGAATTCCATCAATTTTTGTATTGAGCATTCTAGCTGTAAATTCTGTGTTTGGTATATTATATGTAGAATGCTGTTTAGAACTTTAAGCATAGAAGTCAATATTTTGAATTCTAGAATTCTAACTGTAGACTTCTATCTGCAGAATTCTGCTTGAGAATTCAATTTGTTGAATGAGGTTTCCTGGAACCAGAACAAAACCAAGTAATACCACCTGAATGAAAAAAGCAAGGAAGGCTGTTTCTGTAGTTAAGAAAATAGTTTTATTCACTGCAGAAACAGCCTTTCTTGCTTTTATCATTCAAGTGGTATTACTTGAATTAGGTTTCCTGTTATATACTCAAGGACCCATAGTATGATTCTCAGAACGGTGATAATTTAAGTACAGTTCTAGAGAAATATATATACTAAGTCCAGAACTGCTAAATCATAAAGTATTCACTGCCCTCTAAAGTGCAGGGGCATTGGTGCAGGGGGGACTTGACCCTCAAATGCTTTTAATGTCTAAGCGCATTTTGAACTTCACTGTTGTCAGATAACACTTTTCAGAATTTTGGGACTTGCAATAATGAGTCTCAGATATCCTATGAGTTGCATCTGCAGACATCTGTTTAGAATGCTATCTGCCAAATGCTGTGTTTAGAAACCTATTTGTAGAATTCTGAATATAGACCTTTGGGTTTAAAATTCTATCTATGGAATTCTATGTTGAGAAAAAAAACTATCTGTATAACTCTGCTTTATCTGTACAGTTCTTCTTTAGAATTCTGCCTGAAGAACTCATTGGTTAGACTGTTGCCTATAGAATTATGTTTAGAACTCCATCTGTAGAATTCTGCATTTAGAATTATGTCTGTAGATTTTTTTCTGTAGGATATTTTTGTTTAGAGTTCTATCTGTATTATTCTGTAATTGAAATTCTGTCCACAGAATTGTGTTTAGAATTATATCTGTAAACTTCTATCTCTAGAATTCTTTCTGTAGAATTCTTTGCTTAGAATTTTATTTGTAGACATCTATGTGTGGGTTCCTTTCTGGTGAATTATTTGCTTAGAATTCTAGAATTTCTGCTTATGTTTTATCTGGAAAATTCCGTGTTCAGAATTTTATATATAGAAATTTTAAATTTAGAATTATATATGTGTAGAATACTATTTTGCAATATTTTATGTAGAATTCCACCTCTACCGTTCTACTGTTAGAATGTGAGTTTTAAGTTCTATTTGTCAAATTGTGTGTTTAGAATTCACCTGTAGAAGTGTATTTACTGAATTTGAATTGGTGAATTCTGAGTTTATAATTCTGTCTATAGACACTTATGTTCTTTATCTGCGGAATTATGTGTTTAGAATTCTGTCTGTTGAAATCAAGCTCTGGACTTCTGTCTCTAGAGTCTATGAGTAGAATTGTTGTGTGTGTGTGTGTGTGTGTGTGTGTGTGTGTGTGTGTGTGTGTGTGTGTGTATGTATATATATATATATATATATATATATATATATATATATATATATATACACACACGTGTGTGTGTGTGTGTGTGTGTGTGTGTGTGTGTGTGTGTGTGTGTGTGTGATTATGCATTTGTAATTCTACCAGTAGAACTTTGTGTTTAAAAAGCCATCTGTAGACTTTTGAATTCTTTGTTTAGTATTTGAAATGTATAATTCTATATTTAGAATGCTATCTTAGGGTGTTGTGTTACATTTCTGGGTGTTATTCATAAACACTATGTATAATTGTATACGACTGAATAGATTACCAAATCCCTGCTTGAATCATAGAAAGTACACAGTATGATAACTCAACAAAGCACACGCTGGAAGATGACAAGCAAAAGCATACAATGTAAAATTTGCAAAATAATAGCATTTATTTTACAAGAAATGGGATTTACAAAATAATCAAAGCAAATTATATAACTGCTGAACTACAAACACAGCTGAAAGTAAGCAAAAATCCAAATCTCCAAGATAAGCAAACAATTTATTTGTAAAATGTAAGCACTTTCACTTTATCAACGCTTCTTCAGACATCAATTAAAACCAAGAACAATCTTTTAAAATAGCATCCAAGCCAATCAAAAGCTATCTAATAGAAATGTAAGCAAATGCAATTTGTTTTCTGCCCTATCATCTACTGTCATCAAAATTGTCGCACGTCCCTCTCTAGTATAGACGACGAACAGGCAGGGTAGTCTGTTTATATGCTTTATTACATAGAAACACTTCAGTATAGATAGCAGCATTACAAAATATAAACAAATTGATTAACAGACTACACAGACATACAGGCTTACATCTCAACAGCTAACTGCAAAATGGCAGTCAGGCTCACACGTGCTCAGCATTTATACACTTGTGCAAGCCCCTTGAAAGCTTCTTAAAACTGTACACACATATTGATCTACATCCTTCCTCTTAAATAGATTGCCCTCAAAGAAATGACATTGGAATAAGACATGCAATAATATAGACATTAGAAACAAACACAATGTTCATGTCCAAGTTGCCGTGTATCTGTAATGTGGTCTGGAAATGTGACCTGATCTAGTAATATAGTAATCAGAACTGGGTTTAACAACAGGGACAGTCTTTGGTGAACAACTCGTATCAGGCACTTCGGGATTCATTTCAGGAACAGTGATATCTACTGGAATGTCCTCTGGAAATGGATCGCTGGACAACTCACTCTGAGATAAAGAGTCTTTCTCACAGGCTAGGTGCTGTGGTGCATGCCCGGACACCAGCATCAAATGCTTCTGATTCCACCTAAAGTCTACTCCTTGTGATTCCACAATGTACAATCTTGGCTCTGGACAAATTCTTTTCACGACTCCAACTCCTTGTGATTCCACAATGTACAATCTTGGCTCTGGACAAATACTTTTCACGACTCCAAGCTGATCATAACCTTTGCATCTTTGCATTTTCAATATCTCTCCTTCACATAATGGATTGAGCTCTTTGCTGGAGTTGTAGTAATAAGACTTCTGGGCTAGGTGATTCTTTAACACATGGGCTTTCACTGATCTGTTATTCTTAGCACTTGGAACCAATAAAGTACTGCTGACTGGTAATGTAGTTCTGGTTTGTCTCAACAGAAGTCTCTGGGCAGATGAAACAAGATATTTCTCACAAGGAATATTTCTGAGATTCAAGAGATTCAGGAAAACACCACTTTTATCTCATTTCAACTTATCTAGTAATGGTTTCACACTTTGAAACTGCATATTCTGCCAAACCATTTGACTGCAGGTACTCAGGACTACTCATAACATGGATAAAATCTCACTCTTCTATGAATCTTTTGAATTGCTGGCTAATAAACTGTGTGCCATTGTTAGAAATAATTTGTGTGGACTACTATGAACTGCAAAATGATGCTTCATCTTAGTAATGACAGTACTATACGGTAGGTTAAGAAGTAGGTCAATCTTGAACAATTTGGAATAAGAGTCTACTAACACCAAGTAATGTTGACCATTCCATTCGAAAATGTCAGTGGCTACTGTCAATAAAAGTAGTTCCGGAATCTGGTTTAGCTGAAGTGGTTCCTTCTGTTGATGTGGCTCAGTACTATTACATACAAAACAAGATGGAAGTGCTCTCTCAATGTCTTGTGACATAGAAGGACAAAATCCTAGTTCTCCTTGCCCTGCTTTTAGTAGAGTCACTTCCTGGCCGTGATGCAAGATAGCAATATACTCTGGTTGCAAAGACTTTGGAAAAATCACTTTTGGACCTTTCATGATGATACCATTGTCAGAGAAAAGATCATCTCTGTAAGTAAACTAAGGTTGCGCTTTGACGGCCATTCTCGATTGATAAAGTGGTTGCGCTTCTGTAAAACTGGATCTGTGGCTGTATGATTTTAAGCTCATCAAGATATCTGGAAGAAAAATTTCTCATTTCCATGACTTCAAAATCAAGATTCTCATTCTCATGATGTTCTGTGGTATTTTTGGGTGATCTGGATAATGTATCATCAAGATAAAGAAGTTTGCCTTTTTTGTAGACAAGAATGAAATTGTACATCTGCAACCTCAACATCTTACGTTGCAATCTGGCTGGAGCTGTGTGTATAGACTTTTTCAAAATAGTGACTAGAGGCTGGTGATCTGTTTTGATCTGGATAGGTCTACCATAAATATAATCATGGAACTTTGAACAGGCAAACACAATTGCCAGAAGCTCTGTCTGTAACTGAGCATACTGCATTTCAGTTTGGGTTAAAGATCTGGATGCATAAGCGATATGTTGACCGTCTTGAAGAATAACTGCACCAAGACCAAATTTTGAAACATCACAGGAAAGAGTAACTGGTTTCTGAACATCATAGTATCTGAGAGTTGGTGCACTGACAATTCTCTGTTTTAGGACATCAAATGCTCTCTGGTGTTGTTCCAACCTTGACCAGGATACATCTTTACCTGTCAGCTTGCTAAGCTGTGCTGCTAGTTGGCTTAAGTCTGGAATCAACTTGCTTAGGTGGTTAACCATGCCAAGAAAGCATTGTAAGGCTTGAACATTGTCTGGCGCTGGCATCTCAAGAATAGCTGTTTGTTTGGAAGGGTATGGTCGTAAGCCTGAACCGGTAAACAAATGACCAACATAAGTAACTTCTCGCACTCTGAACTTGCACTTCTGAGGATTCGGCTTAAGATTCACCTGATGTGCTCTTTCCAGAACTTTCTTGAGGTTTCTGCCATGCTCAGCTTCACCATTACCTCCTACTAGAATATCATTGGCTAGAATAGCACGAGGATATCCAGAAAACATTTGCTCCATTGCATGTTGAAAGACTTGACTGGCAGAATTTATCCCCAATGGCATTCTCAAAAATCTGTACCTGCCAAAAGGAGTACTGAAAGTAGTAAGCGATGAGGATTTCTTGTCAAGAAAAGATTGCCAAAATGAACTCTTTGCATCTAATACAGAAAAATAGTGGCATTTGGCATCAGAGTTGCAACTTCTTCAACTGTATGCATGGGATGATTAAATCTTTTCAGTGCTTTGTTCAAATTTCATGGATCAATACATATTCTGATATCATCAGAGCTTTTCTTATGTGATACCACCATGGAAGATACCCATTCAGTAGGTTCATCAACTGGATAAATTACACCTTGTCACACAATTTTATCTAGCTCAGCTTTGACTCTGTTCTGCATAGCTACTGGAACTTTCCAGGTGGGCCTGACAACTGGGCTGACATCTGGGTTTAACTTCATGGAGTACACAACTGGAAGCTTGCCTGTTTTTTCTTTGAAAAGATCAGCACATGTAGAAAAAATATACTGGGTGAAATTAGAGCAGTGGTCTTTCAAACTAACATGATGGACTTCCTTATTAAATGAAATCAGTCCCATTTTCAAACTATCTCTGAGCCCTAATAATGACTGGACATGCCTTTTGACCACATAAAATAACAAGTCGTAGTTTCTCCCAGCAGAGCAACGAGAAAGTACTACTGAGCCTTCGGTTTGAATCTCTTCACCACCATAAGCAACAAGCTTCGCACACTTTGCCAAATCCAGCTTTTCACCAGCATACACTCTAGCAAATGTTTCTGCAGACATAGCATTGCACTTTGAACCTGTGTCAACTTTGAGCTCTATGGGTTTCCCATTTATCTGAACAGTACAAAATACTTCATTCTTTGCCCTTAAATCTACTGCATTGAATGTTTCATGAAGCACTGACACACCATCAACATAAAAAGTAGGGTCATGGCTTTCTAACTGATCAACTTATTTCTTTGAATGTTCCCTCTTAGTAAAAGAATGTGTATCTTTTGATTTACAAAACCTTTTGAAATGATTTCACTTATTGCATTTGTGACATTGTTGACCAAAATATAAGCATTTTTCTCTTTTGGGCTCATGACTTCCACCACAATTATGACAATTGGCTATGAAACTGAGTGGGAGCCCATTTTTTGAGTTTGCTGACTCACTCTTATGCTTCACTGAGACTGTGCATGCTCTGGAATTTGCTAGAAAGCTGTGGGGTTTCCCCAGAGACTGTTGCAGGTCTCCCTGTAGCTGCCATTGCTTGGGCCTGTTTCTTTTAACCATGTGCTGCATGCTGTCAACATGGGCTTTAGAAGTTACTGGAAGCATGCATCTCTCATTTGTAAGCATATTTGTGTGCTTTTCTATAAGCTCATATATCTGACAAATTTCAATGGCCTTATTCAAAGTTAAATCACTGTCACAAAGGAAAATCTTTCTCACAGCATCATCTTTAATACCACACACAAGTCTGTCTTTTATCAACTCATCCCTTAAATCACCAAATCTGCACATTTTAGCTTTGTTTCTCAAATCAGTTATATATGTACTTATTATATTTGCTATTGCATATAATATTAATTTTTGGTGTAGTTTATGATACACAAGTTGTGTTTTTCAGCTTGTCAAACCATTGGGCCACCTCATAACAAGTCAAGGTTTTTGTTTTATAAATAACATTATATTATGGATCTTCATGCTCTTCTACAGGGTTTGTTTGCAGATAAACATGATTTACAAGCTTGTGGGCTGGGAACATCACAACCTGCTGCTAACAATATTGATAATAATGATCCCTCATATATCTGCAATACCCTTTATAATCAGCTAACGAAAAGTATGAAGTCATTAAGAACGAATGTGTGGAATTTAAAATTATTTAATTGCCTATAAGACTCAAGCTATTACTCCACGTGGACTAAGAATACGTATACAACCCTTAGTGAATGTCATAGATGATTCTTTATCTGAAGCTTGGTTTCAAGCTCAGCAAAAGGCCTCCATGTCTTTTGTGGAGGTTTTGCTTTCTTATTATGAATGGATGATTGACAAATATATTATTGAAGTCAATCAGATTTGTGAACAAGTTAAGGTTTATGAAGGGGAGTCTTTTTACACACCACATTTTCAAAAATTGGTTCAGGATTTGTTTTCTCTTGAGAAACATCTCAAGGACAAGAAAGTACACAAATTTAATAGGGATGTAAATGATTATTAAAGAGGTAAACCATTCGGACCAGGCAAAAATGTTAAGTTTGCAACACATGAAAATACCAAACCCACTTTCAAGAGGAAAAGACCACGTTCCATTCTCAAGAAGACCACTACTAGTTTGAGTGGTACTTCTGGAGACGAGTCATCCTTGGCCACTGAAGCAGAGACTGTTCACAGTTCTGATTCACTTGTGGTGAAGAAATTTGTGGGTTTAGACCCTTTAGGAGGAACAAACACGGGGGGGGGGGTGTAAACATGCAACATCCAGGAAACAGAGAAAAGCTTTAGGAAGTATTGATACCCTGGTAAGCCCTATTCATAATGTGCATAACATTTCATCAGTACAGCTGTCAGATTTTGAAATTAATCTTCTTAATAAAGGTTTGAATTTCATACCTGGTTTTCTGGTTAATGAGGATATGTTTGCTAATGACATTATGTCTTTTTGCCGTTTGATTAATTTAAAATTGTATTTTCAATCTCAGTCACATACTCAAAGATCTACTGATTTTACGTTTCATAAATTCTCATTTATACCTCAGATGGACAGAAATGTGGCTATATTCCAAAAGTGTGTGCTGAAGGATTTGCATTTTTTTGGGTCTGATTTTCAGCTTCAGAGTTCTAATCTTACCAACCAAGAAAATCAAGCCCTTGTAAATCTAAAAGATAGAAAATATTTGGTCATTCTCCCTGCAGATAAGGGTGAGGCTGTGGTGGTTCTGGACTGGACCATGTACTTAGCTGAGGCTAATAGACAATTATCAGATGGTCGATTCTACATGTATATGCCTTTGGATCCCACTGATAGATTTAAAAAGGAAATTGATGATTTTCTTAAGAATGCTTTAGATGAGGGGATTATTAGCAAAATGGTATGTTTCCATCTCACTGTTGCTGGTCACAGTATCTTTATTTGTTACCCAAAATTCACAAAAATCTACAAAAGCCTCCAGGTCGACCCATTGTTTCGGGTCGGGGCTGTTTGACTGAACCCCTATCAGCATTCTTAACTAAATATCTCAAACCTTTATTACCATTTATCAGGTCCAGGATACAGGACACTACACAATTTTTGCATATCATATCAGACACACAGTTGGCACCAGTTTGGCTTATGTGCACCTTGGATGTTAGCGCATTGTATACCAGTATTCCTCATAGGGCTGGTTTAGAAGCCCTTGAATACTGGTTTAAAAGGGCTAATATATATCCACCAGGCTTTAATACTTTGGTTTGTATGACTGAACATGTTCTTAGTAAGAATGTATTTTATTTTCACGGCAAATGCTACTGGCAACTCAAAGGTACTGCTATGGGAGTGTCTTTTGCTCCCATATACGCAGATCTGTTCATGGGATTCCTTGAGGTACAATTGATTTATAACATCAGTCATAATATATACATTTCTGAAATTGACATTTGGAGACATTATCTGGATGATTGCTGGATGGTATGGAGAGCAGATGAGATCTTTTTACAGGAATTCATGCAATATTTGAATGAGAACAAGTGGAGCATTGACTTCATGGTACATTATCATTCCATGGAAATTAATTTTCTGGATGTGACTGTAAGTAGGCAGAGGGACCAAACACTTAGTACCAAGGTGTTTCGGAAAAATCCCCAATATAATAAGCTACTCCATGCCTCCAGCTTTCATCCCAGACATATAATTAATAACATTCCCAAATCTTAATTTCTCCATATCAGATGGATATGTTCCTCTGAAAAATCTTATCAGGAATTTCAAAATGATCTTGTTAACAGGTTTGATCAAAGAGGTTATAATCACAATACCGTTTTGACTGCTAGTAACTAGGTGTCCACACAAACCAGATCTGATTTATTAACATATAAATCTAGCGTTCTGGATGATAATATCAAGCTTAGGCTGGTTACTACTTATGGGTATAATGCCAATGTTCCTCGAAACATTGTTGATTGGTATTGGGGTATCCTTAAATCAGATGACAGAATCTCAGAAATTCTGGGTCCTAGTTGTTTGTTTTCTTTCTGAAGGGGTCCCACTTTGGGGTTACATTTTAGTCATTATAAACACAGCAGAGATGACTTCATCACAAACTACCCTGTTCAGAGATCTACTGAAGGGTTGTTTTCCCTGTTGTCATTGTTCAGCTTGTCAACATGTCTGTAAATCTAAGAGTTTTACCAGTGCAAATACTTCCAGGGTTTATGACATTTCATTTCTTGGCAATTGTAGCACTGACTGGCTGATTTATTTAGCCAGTTGTTCTTGCTCAGCTTTTTATGTGGGCCAAACATTTAGGTCTTTGTGTGTGAGGGTCTCTGAACATCTCAGTGATATCCATAATAAAAGAGCTTCTAGTTCATTATATAAACATTCTCTACAACATACTACAGCACAGTTCAATTTCACTATTATTGACATAATAAAAGGGAATAGACAGGGCAAAATGGATTGGCACTCTATTTTAAATGCTAAGGAACGTAATTGGATCATTAGACTAGGGGGATTTTTTAGACCTGGTCTCAATGAGCAACTTAAATTAATTATGTAAATGTGATGTGTATTTATACCATGAAATATTTGTGTGCTGTGTTCACTGAGGAAGGCAGATGGATGCCGAAACCGGTTTGACTGCTTTGTTATAGCTATAGTTTAACTATAGCTTTTGGAGTTGCCACTATTAAATAGTTTTTGGTTTCACCAAAGTGCTGTCCAGTTTTGAGATTGCTTTCAGTGTTATGGGCCTTTGCACCAACCATACTTGCGGTTTCTTCGTGTGTACTTGGCTGACCACACCAGAGAGAAAGTCATATTTCAGCTAGCAGACTTCACACAGTTGAAGCGGCCATGAAAAATGTATGGTGGAAGGGACTTGTGTGGATCTAACTTCACAACAATACTGAAAACTGAAACATCCCATGTGCTGTAAAGTCAACCCTGGAGCCTGTTATACATAATTATAATAATGACTACCTCTTCTTTTTTTAAACTTTTTTATTGAATTTTAAATAGCAAAATCAATATAACAATTAAACACACCATTAATAGAAATAAAACTATATACAATGTCCATAACATAAGTAGTTTTAACTATTTTTAATATTTCTCTAAAAGACTTTTGAGTTTTAATCATGACAGTTTTTTATGCGTAAGATCTGAAGTTCTTGCATTAGCAGTTTGAATTTCCCTATTACAGACATTTTTTTGCAAGAGAAATACATTCTGAAAATGAGAGGCTGCTTTTACATTTCCAGTTTATTGTTATTAGTTTCATTGCAATAGCAAGGAGAGACCAGCAGAGAGGCACTTGTGTTCTTGGAATTGAGTTAAGGATTGGGGCATTAAATAACAATTAATTTGTTATATCACAATTAACCGGACACAATGCTTTAGTGTAGTTTTTGAAATTTGACCAACATGTAGCATCTGTTTTACACTCTAAAAATTATGTGAATCCAATTTTCATTTAAAGCTTCATCACATCTTCAACACTTAATATTGTCTTTTTTATATATTAAAGCAATTTTGTATGGAGTAGGGAAACTTCTGTATAAGTACTTCCACATAATACTAATGGATTTAAATATTAATGTTTTATTAGCATCTGAAAATATTTCATCATTAACCTTTGTGGAATAGTTCCAAAAGGAGATATCTATAGTTGAGAATTCAGCTCTCAAAATCTTGTATATATTGTTGATAAAAATGATTTGTTTTTCATTTCTGAACTACTGATTGAAAAAAAAAAGATAATGACTGACTCTTCATACTGCTGTCAGTATTCCTTTCTATTGCACAGCGGGGCCAAGCATAGTAGTGAGAGGAGCACCATATGAATGCAACCAAAGGCATAGTCTCATCAGTTTTTGTCATAGGAAGGACAGAGACAGTTACTGTTGCTGACATATGGGGAGCAGTGCTGTGTTTGCAAATGCTGAGGGCAAAACTTGAGATTCTTTGTCATGGACCATTTATGGCTTGTGTGACCTTGTGAATTTATTTTATGATCAGATTAAAAGTGTGACTCTGGGTTGGTAGGACAGCGGTGAAAATAAGGAACAAGCAGAGGGTATGGCAATGGAGGAGTTATTAAAGAATGTGCAGGATGATGGTGGGAGAGCAAAGCAACTATTCATTTTTTAACAAGCTAAGATTGTACATACACATAATTGGACAGAATTGTATAGTCACATCAAAAAGGATGTGTGAGAACAATTTAATAATGTTCTGTGACCAGCTGGACCAAATCAAGTGTGTCATACACACACATATGAGAAGTAGATAGCTATGTATGGGGTGTATTTTTTGTGGGACAAATGCCCTTTTCATTTTTTAAGAGATAGGCATGATGGGGAAAGTATTTAGAAAAAAGAGGGTTAGGTTAAATAACAGGTACAGACATACATGACAGACAGGGATGATGATGGACATAAGAGGATGGAGAAACCATGATTAGGAACAGGTATGGAACTTCAGATGTGCAATTTCATCCAGCATGAATACAATGGGAATCTAATCCTCACCCTCTGAACTGTCACCACTGTCTTGCCAGATGGGGCAGTAATTTGGTTATTTGCTGCAGTGTTCTTTCCATTCAGCAGATGCAGGCACTGAAGCCTCTCTCCATAATCTTCTCCACCAGCCCTGTCAGCTTTTGTTGGGTGAAATAGCTGCCACATTTGTTGCACTTGGTAGGTACCAGTGCACCCCCCCCCCCCAGGGCAGAGACAACACTGCCTGGTTGTGACACAGAAGTACTAGGTACCTGTGCTGCCTGTGGTGGCATTACTGCAGCTACCTGTGGAGGGATTATGGTCAATGTCCCTATGGCCAATCTACCTCCCTCTTATGGTGGCTGTGCTACAGCAAGAATGACAGTCCACATGTCATTAAAAACAGAGAGACAGAGAGGGAGTAGGGGAGAGATAGCATAGAAACATATCATAAATGTCATTTAATTGTAATATATACCAGTGAATGCATATTCCGCCTAAATATTTAGTTTTCTCACAACCACATATGATAGTGAGGACATGCATTTCTGATACAGTAAAGGTTAATCTAACAATTATAAACACTTCCCAAAAACTGTGACTATAAGAAAGTTGGTTTATGCAGTACTTGTCAAAAAAAATTCTAAACTTGTTTCCTGCCTTTCCTGTAAATAGCCTAGTCCAGATACAGATTTGCTGTATCCAGGACTATTTGTAAGCTTCTGAGCTCCCCAACCCTTTCAGTGTTGGAGGGAAGCCTTCTAGCTTATCAGTGGGGGCAGTAAGCACTAGATAGCCTATCTACCACAAAAGGAGTGGTTTCTGGCCTAGAAGTTGTAGTTACTGGCTGTTTGGGCAGTTTTTCCATCTCTCTCAACTTTTCTGGTTTAAAAGCCCACATTTGAACTTGTTTCCCACTTTTCCTGTAACTAGTCTAGTCCAGATACAGATTTGCTATATCCAAGACTGTTTGTAAGCTTCTGAGTCCCCCAAGACTTTCTGTGTTGGAGGGAAGCCTTCTAGCTTTTCAGTGGGAGTGGTAAGCACTACGTAGCCTATCTACCACAAGAGGAGTGGTTTCTGGCCCAGAAATTGTAGTTTATTGTCCGTTTGGACAGTTTTTTCCATCTCTTTCAATTTTCTGATTTAAAAGCCAGCATTTGCGCTTGTTTCACACCTTTCCTGTAACTAGTCTAGTCCAGATACAGATTTGCTGTATCCAGGACTTTTTATAAGCTTCTGAGCCCCCCCAAGCCTTTCTGTGTTGGAGGGAAGCCTTCTAGCTTATCATTGGAAGTGGTTAGCATTACATGGCCTATCTACCACAAGAGAAGTGGTTTCTGGCCCAAAAATTGTAGTTTATTGGCCGTTTGGGCAGTTTTTCCATCTCATTCAACTTTCTGGCTTAAAAGCCCGTATTTGCGCTTTTTCCTGCCTTTCCTATAACTAGTCTAGTCCAGATTCAGAGTTGCTGTATCCAGGACTGTTTGTTAGCTTCTAAGTGGTGCCAAAGCCTGCTCTTCATTTTTCCCTTAGATCTGGTAGTTCTCTACTCTCCTGCACTTTTACTAGCTTACTAGTTTAGCACTTTACCAGATTTCTTGTAGCAATTATTGTAGCACACAAAGGTGCTACCAGCACTAAACATTCTACAAGGAAAGCTCAATTACTTATTATTAATGCCCACCCCTCCAGGCATGTCTAAAGGTCAGTTCCCTGTGCTTTCTCCTATTAACCTGGTGAACATAGGCATCCTGAGGCAATGTAGCAACTGCCTCATGTACACTGACAACCCTCTCCTCTTACCTCCTAACACTCAGAGAGATGCACTTATATATATCCAAATTGGAAGCCACGCACTCTCCAGCCAAGACCGGAATAGCTGGTCAAGAGGAGAAGGTCAACACTTGCTCCAAACCACATGGAACACATAGCCCTCCAGAACACACACCAGCACTGCCTTCACATAAAAACACAAACCACACACAACCACACACCCAACTTCACATAGGCTCTCAATAAAAATATACCCAAACAGCAGAGACCTCCAAGGCAGAAACGCACTTGACCACCACAATACAACACTAATCATGAGACACATAACTCTCCTAAACAGTGTGCCACTCAACCAAAGCCCCTAAGGCAAAACAGCATGCCCAACACACTAGTCATAGGTGACTCGATAGTGAGGCACACTGATGTCCCACTCACTAGGGTGAATAAGGTAAAAGTAACAGTCAGCTGCCTGTCAGGTGCCAGGATCCACCACATAATGCACGCACTCAGGTCCCTCAACAACAGGTACAAATATGACTGTCATTGTACATGTGGGTGTAAATGACCAGAGACGTACCTCCCTGGACTACATGAAAAGAGACATGGAGGAGATCTCGGATTATGTAGCCCAGGCGGGTATGACCCTACCCTGAGCAGCATCCTGTCATCATCCAGAATGATACCACAGTACACGCAGAAAATGATTGATTTCAACAACTGGTGTCATTCCAGTATCTGTCTGCCTGGGATGACATGATTGACAGACCTCGATGCTTTGCCAGTGATGGCCTGCACCTGTCACCCCTGGGCTTACAGATACTGGCCAAGGCTCTTGCCACCCCTATAGTGATTTTTTTTGGTGGTGTTCCAAAGACCAAATTACTACCATAACAGCTACAAACAAATGCAATCTGAGGGTCATGCTGCTCAATGCTAGAAGTCTAAATCTTAAAATGCACTCACTCGAAGCACTCCTTAACATGGAGAACATTGACATTTGTGCTGTAACAGACACCTGGTTCAAGGCAGCAGAAAGCACCCATGCACTACCACTACCAGGCTATAAATCATTCCACACCTTTTGGCCCCAGAACTTGGACTGAAGCTCCAAATGCAGTGGTGTTTGCATATTCATAAAGGATGCGTATACCTCCAAACTGGTAGCCCAACATAACGCATCTGAGATACTTCAGGTGCAGCTAACATTGGATTCAGGTCATAGCCTGCTATAGGTCCCCAACCATGTCCCAAGACTAACACTCCATGTTCCTAAGCAGACTGGAGAATATTAGGGTCCAACCTAACACTCTGATACTGGGTGACTTCATCTACCCCTCCATTAACTGGGAAAATGACTCATGTACCAATACACTTGCCCAATGTTTCCTGGAATTCATTAATTCCAATGCCCTGGACCAGCTCATATTACCCCCCACTAGAGGTAGCAACATCCTTGACATGGTCATTACTGAAATGGTCGACCTTTGCTCTACACCAGTAGTCAACTCCTCCCTGGTTAGGTCCGACAACAAACTAATCACCTTGGAAATTCATATCCCTCCCACCCCCCCGCAAAGGTAACCACCAAGAAAAACTTTTCCAAAGCTAACTTTGGGCTCCTAAAAACAGAGGTGGCTAACTTTACAGCACCCATGCAAATGGAGAATAGCTGCATGACTGCCGAATCATACACCAACGCACCGTACGAACACGTATACAAATGCATGGATCTCGCCATACCCAATAAAACCAAGATACTCTCCTCCAAAAAAAGGAAGCCAATCTGGTGGTCCCCTGCCATAAACAAACTCTACAACAGAAGGAGGAAACTGATGTGGAATAAGGTGAAGTCCGAAGACTGGAAAAACCCCCTTATCAGCCACAACAAAAAATTGTGATCCCTCATCAAATCCTCTAAAGCTAGCTATAGGTTCATAGGTTCATAGGTTCATACTAGGCTATCTGCCCTGGGGCATTTATAAGCCTAGCCCGATTGTGTTTGGCTTACGCCACCCCTTGAAAAACAGAATTGCAGCAGATAGTAAAGACAACCACAAGGCCTTCTATAGTTGTGTAAAGAATCTCCACGGCAATACCTAGATTTGCTCTGAGCTACTGCACAATGGTACCTCCTATACCGTGCCAACAGATATTGCCAATATACTGGCCGACATATTTAGTACTAACTTTACCCCTTCCCCCTAAAGGACCAATCACAATACCAGTAGATTGCCAGGCACCCAGTATTACTGCTGCACAGGTTAAAACAGCACTGTCCAGGTCCAAGAATACAACTTCTATGGGACCCGACAATATTCCTGGCTGTGTTCTACATGAACTACAGAGTGAACGAGCATCTCACCTGTGTGCCCTGTTCAATCACAGCCTCACCTCAGGCTTTGTCCCTACCGAATGGCGCACTGCTACAGTCATCCTTCTCCACAAAGGAGAAGTGACTACAGACCCTGGGAACTATCACCCCATTAGCCTGATGAGTCTGATATGCAAAACTATGGAACTCATCATCATGTACTTAATAAACAAGGATATAGGGAATCTCCAGTCTCTGGATCCCACACAGTTTGGTTTTGTGAAGGGTAGATTATGACTGCTCAACTTGGCTGACTTCTTTGAGTCAGTCACCAGAGCTGTGGATGAAGGCAAGGTGGTTCATACAGCCTACCTTGATCTGGCCAAGGCCTTTGATACCATTCCCCACTCAGGAATCATAGAAAAACTCACTAAGCTAGGCAACAACCCCTATATCACTAGGTGGGTTGCAAACTGGCTCACAGATAGAAACCACAGTGTGAAAGTAGCTGACTCCAAGTCAGACTGCCGACTAGTCACGAGGGGAGTCCCACAGGGTTTGGTCCTGGGTCCTCTCCTGTTTGATATCCGCTTCTCTGAAGTCCAGGCCAACATGAAGTGACTCTGGCTGACAAAGTTTGCAGACGATTGCAAGTTGGGAGCAATTATTAACTTCCCAAGTGATGTTGACATCCTACAGAATGGCCTCACTGAGACCAACGACTGGTATCAGAACTATAGCCTTAAGCTCAATGCTAACAAATGTGTCGTCATCCCCTTTGGGAAAAACCTGGTTCCCATGAATTACCACATCCTTGGTAGTCCACTAAACACAGAAGGCGTTATAAGAACTCTGGGAACACAGATTGACAGCAACCTCTCCTTTGATCACCATATTGCCACTGTGGTCAGAAAGTCCTTCTATGTGGTACATCTCATTACTAAGGGTTTTGCATACAGGAAGAAAGAGGTCATTGTCTCCCTCTACTCTTCCCTCATTAGGCCAATCATCGAATACAATGCCTCATTTGGCATGCACCTCACTGGACACCTGCAACAACTGCAGAGGCTGCAAAAGTACCTCACAAAGAGGATCCTATGCCTTAAACACTTGTCCTATATGGACAGACTAAAAAAACTACAAGTATTCTCTGTCTCATATCACCTACTTAGAGGTGATCTCTGCTTGACTTACAAAGCCATGTCTGACCCAACTTTGTTAGAAATGCTACATCTAAAGAAATCCCAATCATTCTGCACCACGTGCTTCAGAGACCTCAACTTCATTACAACAATCAACAGAACATACTGGAGGGACAGGTTCATAACCCATAGACTGCCCATGCTATGGAATAGACTTCCCATATATGTAAAGCAGAGCACCTAGCTGACCCTCTTCAAGAGAAATCTCGGAGTGGATGGGAAATAGAAAATTCACCCCGGAGATAACTCCAGTGGCTTTGCTCGACAGAGGCACTGGGAACTAAGGTCGGGTGGCGCGATGCCAGGGTAATCCTATGGCTAGGCTTGTAAAGGCCCCAGGGCTATTAGCCTAGTACACACCTATGAACCTATGAAACGTATATATGAACTGAGTAAAATGCTATTCTAAGTTGCTAATTGCAGATTAATAAATATTAAGTAATTCAGAGTTATTGTTGCTGCTTGGATTTGAACCCACAGACATCTACATTTACTCAACCACTGAGTAATTTTATATTGCAAGCATTATTTGTACAGGTAATGTACAACTGGCATATGAAGAGTATGCATAATCATGCATTAATCTGTCTAGCATTTATGGACTGATGCCCAGAGAATTGATAATATATATTTTTAATCAGTGCTATTATGAAATGACAGTCGTACCTAAAAAACATACTTACCCCATGCCTCTCTGAGACACTGTAGTCTCTGCTGATGTGCTTCCCTGTTTCCTTCAGTTTCTGCAGAAGCTACACAAAACAGAAGAAAAAAAATCAATGAGCACCTGCTTGTGTTGCCAAATCATGGTATTGTAGCGCCTAGCTGTGAGTCACAATACTTACACAACTGAAGTGGGTTATGGGTTTAAAATATTCCTTCCATCAGTGAAGGATGTCCTGCTTTCACCTTTTTAATTCACTATAATAGTGACAGCATTGTTCACCCATTTGGTGGTTTCCAATCACACTAATGACAGCCTTGGCTGATCTATTCCAAGCCTCAGCCTTATACTGTGACCTGGTATATTCACTTTGCAAAAGCCATTGGCTGTAACATTTAACAAGGAGTCCAACAAAAATGTTGGACTCATTCTCAGACCACTTATGTGTTCTAAATGGTGCATTACTCTCATCGTCACCTGCCATGTCTTCCCAAAGTCCTCTGGCAAAATGGCAGGGAATTGGCATCCAAACCAGATCTTGCATGCAACAGCCTATGCACAATGACAGGCAAGCCAGACAAATGCATCTGTATGACAGACAGTGCAGAAATGGGCTAGAAGTGAATGTATGTATGCCTTCAAAGTCTGTTGTAGGTGAGAAACAGGGCAGCAAGACTTGACTGTGTGAGCTGATCAGTATATTTACAAATGCTCCACAGCATCTCTAGCAAATGCTGGTTAATGTTAATATCTTAGTTTAATTTCAAATGATACATTGCCACCTCTGGACATGTACTATGGAATAGTTGATATTGTTCATAATTTATACATTGTCACAAAGAAATATAACATGAACATCTCCATGATGTTGTTGTTATTATCCTGTGTTGTCTTATGCAAATTTTGTTTAAGTACTACACAATACCTTATTGGCACATACATATGGTATAAGTTAGTCATGCTATCTTGAAATTGAACTCATGACAAAAAGGAACCTGAGCATCTGAACTCTGCATACTAACTTTTTATCCCACAGAGAAAGTGATGTTCCAAGGATGTAAGTTCTGGTCTACAATATTGTACAAGAGTAAATATATACCTACTTCTGAGAACTCTGTAAGTATTGCAATATATTGTGTTCCTTTAGTGGAGTAATAATTTTAGGCAAATATGTTTTCCTGTGGAAAAATTTCACATTGCATTCTTTTCATATCTTCAGTGCTATCTGACATGCTGTAGCCAAGCTTATTTGTGTGATTAAGGCAAAGTCAGCACATGTATAGTTATTTCCTGAGTTTCTACCATAGGACGTGAACTGTCAGTTGTCTACAGTCATTCCTGATTAGTGACAATGCTCCATGCCAACTGTCATGCAAAGAATAACTCACAATACAATTGCATAATATGCTTTATTTTTATTTATTTATTTTATTTGTATTTCAATTTTTCTGGGGTAGAGCACTGAACTCCAAGGACCTTTTTGAGTCTTAGCCTGGGCATGGTGTCTGGTTAACTGACTTGCTCAGAGTCATACCCTTAGACAGTGGAGGCTGAAGTAAATTTTTGAATGACAGCATTATGTACTCATGGAATAACAAATACTGAGGAAACGACCATACAGAATTTACAGCAGGTGATGGTCTCAACAGCACATACTAGTACAATGTACACTTGGGATCATTGTAAATATATGTCACTGAATCAATATTCCAACATGCTTTTAAAGTTGTGTTGCTGTGATCTTCATATTTCAGTCATGCATTATCTTGCTATTTTGATTTCCTCATGGTATTGTACATATACAAATTATTTCACAGCATCAAGACAGAGGTGTGTTATCATAATCAGTGAAGTGTGCAATGCAGGTGACAAAGGTGACATTATCATGTTTAGCAGCCATAGTACATAATTATATTTCAGCATTAATATTATACAATGCATGTGTAGTTTATCTTAAAGTAAACAAAAACAGATAACACATGTATTATGCCACATAAAAGTAAACTATCTCTAATGTGGATTCAAACCCTACACTGCTTTAGCTATTACTCAGAATTTACTTCATGAACACACTGAACCTTGAAGAGGGTACAAAACATGTATTGTCTGCATTAAGTAATATCAAAACTGCTGAGCAAAACCACCTGTCTCATTTGTGTTACTAATGCTAAATCTTTCCACATGAAAAAAATTAAACTTTGAATTTTTGCCATAGGACTGGAACTTTCAGTCAGTGAAGGGGGTTACTGACAGGCACCAATGCTCAATGCCAACTGTCATACAAAGGATGACGTAAAAATGTATTCATAAATCAGTGTAATGATTTCTCAGATTTGTGGGTTTATATAAGACCATTTACAGTAAGGATCCCTACTTTCAGATAGCACCTCTACAAGACTTGAACACTGTTCTAGGGCATTACAATGTAACACTGACATGATGAACATGTTTTGCCTCCTGAATATTCACATACTAAAGTAGAGAAAATCAAATACATGTGCTTAGCACTGTACTTCTGAAATTTACAGTTAGTCTGCACGATACCCATATTATCACACTGTTGCCACTTGTCCTGGGAAAGTACAATTGCATGACTGTGATCATTGCAGAAGTGAGGATGTAAAGCATGGGAGGTTACAAACAACTGTCTGCATGGCAAATGTTTCTGAATTCAGTTTTTGTGCATTACTTCATTGGAACCTAGCTGTCATCTATGTTTGTACAATGAATGTATTACATTGTGCCATAAGTATGAAGCTTTCTTTCTAAGTTGTACATATTCTATAAGTTAACAGCTACTTTGACATCACAGGCATCTAACCTTGCAAATGTTCACTAATGTGTGTATCAAGATTCTCTCTTAACAAATGGCATATAACTTAAACAGTCTCAGCATGACTTTTCTCTCTAATTCACCCTCTCTAAGTGTACATCTCATTAGCAGGGATGCTAAACAAGTAAACATATTGAGCAGAACTGCTGAGTCACTCTTCTAAGGCATTACTTAGCCAAAACTCTTAATACTCAATCTTGTACTGCTCAGCATCGTGTAGGAAATAACACTATGCTTAGCTGCCCAGCACATCCAGCAGACTGGGATCTGGTCAGGAATGATAATGAGTTGAGACCTAATTAACATATTCAATGTGCCTGTGTGTGCGTACATGTGTGTGTGCGTGTGTGTGTGTGTGTGTGTGTGTGTGTGTGTGTGTGGGGGGGGGGGTTAATCAACACTATATAAGCAGGACCTTGAGTTATGGAAATTCCACTCTGCTAGGAAAGACTGCTAGGTTTCCCATGTGCTTCCCAACAAAAGGCTGACGACACTGTTGATTTGTGATACTTAGGATAACTGTCTGAAATATTTGAATGTGTGTAATTTTCATTATAACCACTGCTTCATAGTTATATGTTGATAGCATTTGCAATGACTGCTGTCTACTTCGATAAATTTGTGTTTTTGAAATGAGAAAACAAAACTTTTGTTATTGCAGTGATCCCTTACATGTATTTCATGGGGTTCAGGCAGGATCACTAGCTGCTTAAAAGTGTCTGAATTGTAAAAGCTGTGTGGGTTATTGTTAAATTAAGCAGCTTTTCTTCCCGTATACTGTTATATCTCCCTAGAAGTTGTATATATATTCTTCCATGTATATGAAATAAGGTTATTTACCTCTGTAGTCATACGTTTTATCCTTTGTGGGGGAATGCGTATGGGGATTTTACAGGGTTTGCAATGATATTTTCAGAATGAAATAAAACCTGTTCCCACTTGTGTGTTTTTTGATCTAATATCAATCTTTTTTCTATGAAAACAGGGATATGGCTCCAAAGTCCAAAATTAAGAAGTCCTCCTCATGGAAACCACCATTCTCAGGCACTAAAAATGAGGCCATAGTACATGCACTCTATTTCCATGGAGCTTGGTTCCTAAAGCCACACTCTGCAGACAAGCCCTTCCATGACCATATCTGGAGGCTGGTTTTCAATAATGTCAGTGTTGTGGGTAGCCAGGGATGTGACTACATGATTGCCTGTTATAGGGTTGTTGATATGACTAAAAAGGCTACTGACAGAGCAAAGGCTAAAGCACAGGAGCAAAGAGCTACTGGGGGTGGGCCTTCTATTGAACCAACCCTCACTGAGATGGAGGGGTTCCTGCCAATTGTAAGGGATCCAAGCAGCTCAGATGAGTTGCACAGTGTGGTGCTGGATAGAAGTGGAGGACAACCAAAGGATTTCCAGTAGAAATACTGCTGGCATCGCATTCGATAAAAAGTTATTTCACAATTTCTGTTAAGCTGTCTTAAATTGTATGCTTATAATACTTCTATATCAACTGAAATTTTTGTGTCTAGGTAAAATTATCACCTGCATGTGGTATAGGCATGTCTATTTTTGTAATTAGTTGTATGGTGTATTATTCTCTAAGACTATTTGCATTTGCACATGTGGTTGATTTATTTAGCTGTAGGTATTATATTATATTTATGTTTCTTATTTCTTTTATTTTTCTGTTTTCTTGGTGTATTTACAGGTGAGGCTGGCACCAGCACTATGGACCTCCCTGTGCCTGATGTTAGAATATTGGTAGCTTCTGATGAGGCTGACATTGATGAACAGCCACAGTCTGTGATTGCAGAGGGTATGTCTGACAGAGAGAGAGAGAGAGAGAGAGAGAGAGAGAGAGAGGGGCTCCCACATCCCCTCACCACAGTATGGACACAGTCATTTTGCCTACACATACCCATGACATAGACCCATCTGAGTATAGACAGCTTGATGGGGACACAATTGACCAGGGTAGTGGGTTATCCCAGTTGTAGAGCTGGTGGAATCTCTCTAGCCTTTGTGCGGATAAAGCACCACAGAAGGATGTCAGTAGAGGTGATCAGAGAAGGCATGCTCCCTCCATCTGATGTTGTATTCTGAAGTAAAACCCGCTTTGTTTGTATGTATCAGTGTCACTTTGTATCTGCTTAGTTTTTTTGTTTAATTAAGTGGTGAGTGTATATGCAATTTACTGCCTTTTAACTAGAGCATACCTTTGAACTGTCCAGATTCTTACAGAATGTCCAGAATTTTGCCTCATATTTTTGGTCTGTACCTCATAAAAGTTGTGGTTTTCTGACAAAAACACTGGGATGATCTGAGGATTGAAGTTACAAAATAATGACATACATTTGAGTTTCAGACTTCAAGTCCTTCATAAAATGCATGCTAACACAAACCCCATTATACTTGCAACTTTCCAAGTTTATAGGCACAATATTTAAAATCTGCCCTTATTATTGGGCCTTTATTCCCCCATTATGTCAGGCTTTGCCCAGATTTCTTGCACTAAGAGGTTGACCCTGCCCGTGGTACTAGAAATTGTGTTTCCTTTCCTGGGGCACCCTGCTACAACTGCCTTATAAGTATAATAATAAAATGTCAAATGGAACAAACAGTATTTTGGCAGGTGTGGCAAGGCCATATACCGCTAGTCACCTCTAGCTGTATCTAGGGAGTGGAATTATGATTTGAGCAGCCCAGATACATGCTCTATGATATTTGTAGTCTATATGTGTGCAGAGCTGTAACCTTGCTCAGTGGGGCTGTATGGGAGTCATGAGCCAAGGTTCTAGTGCATATCTTGCATCCACCACTAGATGGCCTTGTGGGAAATCACCCCTTGAAAACCTGAGGTGTAGGTCACAGGTGTGCCATATGTACACATCATGGAAAATTCCAGGGTAACCTACACACCCATTATAGATAATACCATGTACATTACAGACCACCTGACAGTTGATGGAGTGATCACCTTTTCTGTTTGCATACCTCCTTCCCAGTTTACCAGGTGGGGCTTTTATTTCACTGTAGATGCATTCTATGGCCCCAGGACCTCAGGAAAAATGGACAATGGCATAGACATTTTCATGGTGGTAGCTCTGTCCCTGGAGTATTTGGAAACTAGATATGCTCCTCCATATATTGCAAAATTGCGTTGATGAACTGGTGGAACATTCTTGAGGCAAAAGCCTGTGAAACCCTCACTGTGTCCCATTTGGGTCACTGAAAAATCCCTGTAGCTAGTATACATAAAGCTATACATATCTTAGAATGGCTTCTGCACAGTTCTCATGGGACCTCAGGTGAGGAGGGCAGATGTCCATTATTTTTGTATAGTATCCCTCTCCACCTTATAATGCTCTAGTATTTCAATTTCATGTAGTCCATTTTAGGTCAAACATGGTCTGAACAACTTACACATTCCAGGCAGAGGTCTGACAGCAGCAACAGCAGTAACTCCACCTTGTATGAGAGCCTATTGCAGGTACAGGTTTATAACGGCTGCGGTAACCTCTACCTTTTTTTTTAAAGTTCTTCTGTGGCTGTATTTCAGCATCTGTGGGAATTCAAAGCTAAAATGAGCATAATGTGTTCATTCTCATTTTATACATTTCTGAATTGCTCTTTCATGATTGTTTGCTTCATGATCATATAGTGCTTTAGCATATTCAGCTGCTAATCCTTGTTTTGCAGCTGTCTGCCATGTGTACTGCTGTTTTCCAAATTGTGAAATTCTGCTTAATGCTTCTCATCACACACAAGCTTAGCAAGATGAGCAGGTACTCATGAACCCAGGTCTTTTGTGTCTGGAATTCAATGTATAGATTAATATCCATGTATATTTGTGCTTACAGTCAAATCTGTAGAACTATTGTTTAAAATTCCATCTTCAGAATTTTTTGTTTAGTCTTATGTATGTACAATTATGTTTGGAATTTTGTCTGTAGGACTTTATTTGCAGAATTCAGAGATTATTATTATTATAGCCATCAAGTTATGTCATTAGAATTCTTTCTTTGGAGTTCTAGCTATAACATTGAAGCTGTATAATTGCATCTCTATAGTTATGTGGTTAGAATGCTATCTGCACAGTTATGCATTTGAAAGACTATTTGTAGAATTCTATCATAAGTTTTTCTTTATTTTTTTTTCCTGTAGTATTCTGTGTTTAGAATTTTATCAGTAGCATTCTGTCTGAACAAGTTTATCTCCAAAATTCAATGTTTAGAATTTTGTCTATAGAACTATATATTTAAACTTCCATATAAGGACTCTTTCTTTAAAAATTTCCATGTAGAATTCTATGTTTAGAATTCTGTCTGTAGAAATCTATGTTTCAAGTTATACCTGCAGAATTTTTTCATATATTTTATAGAAGTCTATTAGTGAAATTATGTTTTGCAATCCTTCTGTGGAATTCTACCAATAGTATGCTATATGTGGTATGCTATCTTTACAATTCTTTCTGTAATATTCCCTGTTAAGACTTTTATCTGTAGAATTCTATGATTAGAATTTTATCTGTAAGCACCTATCTGTAGAATTCCAGGTGTTTAATTCTTTGTTGAACCCTCATAGAATTCTGAGTTTAAATATATGTGCAATTCAGTCTCTAGAATTCTGTTTGTCAAATTCTGTGTTCTATCAGAATCCTGATTAGAATTATGTCTACAGAATTGTGTGTTTAGAATTTTGTCAGTAGGATTCTGTGTTTAGAATTCTGCTTGTATGATTCTATATTTTGAATTTTGTGTATAAGGTTCAGTGGTTAGAATTCTATGTTTAAAATTCTATGATTACAAGTCTATAAATATAATTATTTGTGTAGGATTTGGAGTTTAAAATTCTTTTTATAAAAGTCTTAATTTAGAATTTTGTGTTTAGAGTTCAGATGGGGGAATGAATAAGGGAGGTGCATACGCTATCATGCTGCATTTTCCATCAGTAATAATTACAAAAAGTGCAGCATAAAAGGGCCTATTAATATGTGTGGTAATCACCAAGCAATTCAGGGACATGCAGATTAGCAGATTGAGGTTTTTCCTCATTGTGGCTAATGTGTCTGTAAATCACAGGTTTACGTAATCATGCTAACAGGCTCATTTTGTCCAACTTTACCACTAGAGGCTGGGTCTGTCTGTAAATCCTGGCCTATGTGTTTAAGATTCTGTATTTATATGGCATCTGTTGAAGATTTTTTTTTTTACAATTATGTCTGCAGTTCTGTAGTTAGAATGCTATCTACAGAATTCTTAATTTAAAATGTAATGTTTAGTATCCAGTCTGCTAAATTCTGTTTGTAGAATTCAATGTTTCTGATGCTATCTGTTTACTTCTATCTGTTGAATTCCATGTATTGAAAATTTTAATGGCTTTGGAATTCCATGTTTAAAATTTTACCTTTATAGCTGTAAAATTGTATGTTTAAAATTCTATCCTTAAAGTTCTGTGGGATTATTTCTGTGCATTTCTTTGTTTAGAATTAAATTTACAAAATTCTTAGGAAATCTGTCATAGAACACAATATTTAGAATTATTTGTATAGATTTCTATGTATATAATTCTGTGTTTAGAATTTTTGTCTGTGGAATTATGTGTAGTAATTGGTCTTCTATAAAAAAATGTTCATTTAACTGATATAGGATTGTTCATCCCCCAAACATATAAAATTGTTAAAGATCACTAGTAAAAACAGTGACACTCCCAAGGTCATAAATCAACAAAAATATTTTTGCTGTGGGAAAGCCCTATTCTACCCTCTAGCATGGGGTTGAGCCTCAAACCTCAGACTTGGAGAAGAGGGATAAAGAGAGGAAAACACAGCACTCCCTTTCTCTTTCTCTTCTCTTGAGTCTAGCTACCATGACAGGATGCTGGCATTTTTTTAGGTTTGATGTTCTAAGCATTGACCGCCTATCTGGTGATAAACCATAGGGCTCCCATTTTCAATTATATGTAAAGAATTTTGATTTATAAAGTTCCATGTTTAGAATTCTAATTCTAGAGTACTGGATGGATTGTATCCACAGAATTCTATCTGTAAAATCCTGTACTTAGGATTCTATGTGTGTAAAGCTACTGTCAATATTCTACCAATATCTAGCTGTAGACTTTACTGTATAATGTTACCTGCAGAGTAATGTATACTTTCTATATATATATATATGTGTGTGTGTGTGTGTGTGTGTGTGTGTGTGTGTGTGTGTGTGTGTGTGTGTGTGTGTGTGAGTGTGTGTATGGATCCACTTTGAAATCCCGACGCCCATATGACTGACAGTCATATACCTGGGACGAAAATAGTGAAACCTGAAAAATCTGAACATTGTCTTTTTCCCAGGTAAGTGAACATTTACCCAACATGCCTTTTTTCCACTGTAGTGCGATCCCGGAGTTGGTATATATAGTCGCAGCTCCCCACATTGGGGGTGAGGGAGGTGTAGCCCCCCACCTAGATGGGTTTTACTTACTTCGGTGTGAGTGTCATTTACATTTAGGCAAGTGTTTAAAGTTTCACTATTTTCATCTCAGGTATATGGGTGTTGGGATTTCAAAGATATATATATATATATATATATATATATATATATATATATATATATATATATATATATGGGTCCACTATGTAATTTTGAAATACTGAAATCCCGAATTTCAATATTTCGAAATCACATATCCGAAAACCCAAGCAAAAGTCACAAATCTGAAAACACACAACCGCGAAATTCAAAATCTCAAAACTATGCTACACATACAGTACAGACATAAATAAACACAAAACTCCCCCCACAATCAAATAAATGCATCTACACTACAGATAAGTAGGGAGGAAAGCCCCCCTTGCACCCCCCATGTGGGGGGCTGCGCCCCCTAAACACCCCCTGCATATATAGTCTAACTCCGAGATCACACAAACAGAAACACAAATGAAACTTACACACACACATATTACAGTCCCTCACACACACACATCACAGTCACAACACACACTTACACACACTAAAAGCCCTAACCAATACACTTACACACACAAACTTACCTAAATTCAGTGCATACATCCACACACCACACCAGCGGAAGTGGAAATTCAACATCTCCTTGCTTCAGGATTTTGAATTTCGCGCTTCTGCTGGTTTCGGAACTTTGAGTTTTCCACTATGTGATCTCAAAATACTGAAATTTGGGATTTCAGTATTTCGAAATTACATAGTGGACCCATATATATATCTATATCTATCTATCTATATATATATATATATATATATATATATATATATATATATATATATATATACATATATATATATATATATATATATATATATCTACACACACACATATATATATATATATATATATATATATATATGTGCGTGCGTGCGTGTGTGTGTGTGTGTGTGTGTGTGTGTATGTGTTCAGGAGGTTTGGAGGCTTGCTCCATGCAAAAAAAAAATTATTTTTTCCCTTTTGAATTTCAGGCATTTTTTTCATCTTTTTAACATGTTGACTTTTAGGAAGCAAAATGCTATCAGAAGTAGTCTATGTTTAGAGTTCCTTCTGTAGAATTCTATTTGTGAAGTCTATCTTTATAATTCTGTCAAATTTTATTCAGACACAGAATTTTAATTCTATCTATAGAGGTCTTTGTTGAGAATTCTGACTTTAGAATTTCTTATATAGAGTTATGTTTGAACAATACCCGTGGTGGTGGTGCTGCGGTAGCGTTGCCGCCTCACAGTAAGACGCTGTCCAGTTCAATTCTCAGCTAGAGCGTCTTCTGCGTGGAGACATGCGTGAATGGGCATACCTTCGTTGAAGGTTGTGCGTCAGGCCTGGCAAGCCGGTACGTAAAAATCAACTGCCAATCATTAGCGGACCGGAGTTCCACTGTGGCGACCCTTAACTGGGAAAAGCCGAAAGACACAAACAAACAAAGTTATGTTTGAACAATCTATCTGCAGAGTTATGTCTGTAGAATTCGGGTCTATATTATAACCTCAAATGATTAAAAGGGCTGGACAATGGTTGGGGTTATGAATAATAGTTGGTTTAGGGAAAGTAAGTTTGGGAGTTCCCTGGGGATCATGTCGCTAGACAGGGGTCCAGGGAAGTAAATAGTGTGGGAAGAAATAGCTAGGGAATTGTTATGGCTAGGCTTGTATAGGCCCTAGGGCTGATAGCCTAGTACCCACCTATGAACCTGTGAACCAGTTTAGTTTTTGAAGGGCTATACAATGGTGAGTGCTATGAGGAAGGTTAGTGGCAAATTTGGCAATTTTATTATAGCAAGCTTCAAGGCTATTTAGATCAGATTTACAAAGGTCTATGAAGACTTCTGAACAATAGAGAAGGGTGGAAGGTAGGTGAGTTCTGGCTATAGCTATTCTAGCATGGTTAGAAAGATATGGTTCAGCTCTGTAGAGAGCACCTAATTTTGTGTGTACTTTTTGATTGTTAAAATGATGTGTCTGTCAAATTTTAGGTTACAGTCTAGGGTAACACCAAGGAGTTTAGTATATTCGACAGGTTCGATTTTTGTACCATTAGAGGCAAAGATGAAGAGATGCCTTTGTTGTTTTTTATTGGAGGAATTTGAAAGTATCATACATTTGGTCTTGTTTGGGTTTAGAATCAGAATACTGTTCGGAGATGGGGTGGTCTGAGAGGTATTTTTCAATGTTATTAAGGGCAGTCTGAGACTTTGCTTGGAGTTCATTTATTGAGGGGGACAGAGCAAATAAGGGAAGCAACATCTGCATTCTGTGTTTAGAATTCTGACTGCATATTGAATGATAGAGGCAGGTGATGCTACAGTATGGAGATCATTGGTAAATATAATAAAGAGAAATGGGCCTAAGATGGACCCTTGAGGAACACCAACAGAGATGGGCAAAAAAGAAGATAGTTTTTGTTCCCATAAGCTGACTTGTTTATAGCTGGAAAGGTAGTTATGGAACCATTGAAGTGTATTAGAGCTGAAATTGAAAGAGGCAAGTTTGTTTAGGAGTATTTGATGGGGTACAGTGTCAAAGGCTTTTGACATATTAAGGAAGGTGGCAGAGACAATGTGGTTATTGTTTTTGAGGTGGTTTACAGTATTGGTGAAACTTAATAGGGTAGTGTTCGTGCTGTGTTTGGGTCAGAAGCCATGCTGAATAGAAGATAGAAGGTTATGTGCTAGAAGGTGGCCTAGAGTCTGTTTGTGTAAGCATTTTTCTAAGATTTTGGCAAGTGGAGAAAGTATAGCTATAGTCCTATAGTTAGAAAGGTCGGTAGAGGGGCCTCCTTTGTGAAGGGGTATGACATGAGATATTTTCCAAAGAAGTGGGCCATACTGTTCGGAGATGGGGTGGTTTAAATATTATTTAGAATTTTGCTGCTGTAATACTTTCTGAAATATTCTGTGCTTAGAATTTCCTTTTATAATTCTGAATTCAATGTGTGTATGTTACATGCTCTATTTTTAAATCTCTGTATTGAAAACCATCTATAGAAATCTATCTGCAGCATTTTGTGCTTAAATTCTTTCAGTTAAGTGCTTTATTTAAATTTGTATCTGTTGGATTATATAGCTAGAAATCTGTTTTATAATTCTCTGTAGAATTCTGTGTTTAGGATTCTTTTTAAATTCTTTCTCTTGAGATTTATTTTTATAATTCCATATGTGGAATGTTGTCTTTAGGAGTCTATGCATAGAATTATATTTTAGGAATTCTACATCTAAGATTCTCTGTTTAGAATTCTGACTGTAGAATTGTGTCATTAGAATTGTATCTGTGGTATTATAACTTCAGAATTATCTTAAATTTTACCCACGAATCTCTTGTTTTGGAATTCTGTATGCAGAATTCTGAATTTAGAATTCTATCTGCAGATTTCTGTCTATAGTATTTTGTGTTTAGAATTTTCTGTGTAAAATGTTCTGTTAGAATACCCTTTACAAGTCTATTAGGAGTTTTCTGTGATGTTTTAAATTTAGAATTTATCTATATGTTTTTGTATTTCGAAATCTGTCTGTAGCATTCTGTTTTTAAAATTGTTTTGAATTTTGTCTGTAAAATTCTACATCTAGAATTATGTATTTAGAATTTTATGTGCAGTACTTGTTTGTTAGAATTATATCACTAGAATTCTTTCTTATAGCTCCAGTTGTAGAACTATATATGTAGAGTTCTAGCTGTAGAATTATGTTTCAAATTCTATTTGTAGAGTTCCTTATTTACAACTCAGTCTACAGATTGCTATATGTAGAATATCATTTACAAAATTCTATTTGCAAATATCCCCATTTTAAAGAATTTCAGTGTTTGTAATTATCTGTGTACAATTCTATATGCAGAATTATTTGTGTAGAAATTCAGTTCTATTTGCAAATATTTTTGTGAAATTTTTTTGTGTTTAGAATTCTCTAAGTAGACTTCTATGTGTAGAATTGTTTGTTTAGAAATTCAGTTTTGGAATTATGTGTTTAGAATTATTTTTGTCAGTGTGGGTTTAGAACTCTACCTGTAGAATTTTGCTTAGAATTATATCTGCAGACTTCTGTGTTTAGAAGTTTGTCTTTGGAACTTTATCTGTAGAATTCTGGGTTCAGAATTTGCTGTCTAAAATTCTGTTTGGAATCATGAAATCCCATCATGTGATACCTCAGTGAATTACTGCTGCCTGTATCATAAGGGTTGAAGAGAGAGAACACCACACTGATATTTTGCTGGCAGCATTTTACATGGCAGTCAACAAATACTGACCTAATATGGATACAAAATATTGCGCAGTCTAAATGATGCCATAGTGCTTAAGGGATGTGCAAGACATTGCATACTTCCTGACAGTGAAAGTTGCGGAAGTGCCTTGGAGACATCATACATGTTACAGAATATGTTGCATGGGAAGAAATATGGAAAGGGTAAAGTTTTATATTGTGTTTATTTGTTTGATGCAGTATACTATAAAGGACAGCATACTGATCATACATTACAGTGTATAGTTGAGGGCAACTGCCTCAAGAAATTCCAGTTTTAATAGGTATTTGATCCAGTGAATCTACAATGTCCCTCAGTTGTACAATGTCCCTCAGCTGTCACTGGCTGAGAGCTACTACTCTCTTCTTAGGTATAAGCATTCTTGTTTGTATTAGGTTCATTTTCATTGTTACTCTCTTGATTATAGGTTCTTAGGTTCATAGGTTAGTACTAGGCTAACTGCCTTTGTGGGCCATTTTAAGCCTAGCCATTTACCCCATCTGAGAATCAAACCCTGGACCTTGTGTTTGTAAGGTGAACACCTTAACTATTATGCTAACCTCCCACCCAAGATGGAGAATTAACAAAAGCTGCTGGAAATTCATATTTGGCCATATAAAAAGAATCCTATGGCACATATGCTTGCCCTTGACCTGATTTTGTGATTGTGGAAGGTCATTTTCTACAAGTACCTACATTCCACAAGTTGATAGGAATATGGGTAGGATCCAGTTCTGTCTTTTGAATCTTTTCCTGCTGTATCTTATGTAACCCTCCATATATTGTGCACCTTATAAAATCATTGACTAAATTTAGTTGCAGCCATTTCACTAATGGTTTCCTTGACCTCCTCAGTTGGATGAGAGGCAAATGTGGGTAGCATCTCTAGCCAAAATGCCAGTGATGGATCAGTGCTATAGTCAGCAGTAAGGTGATGCCTCTTTATTTGCCACTATAAGATCTGTTCCAGGTAGAAGAAGCATGCCATTGTTATGCTTTCAGTAGCTGTATTGACGTCTGTCAATATGTATGTGGGATGCAACTCCAACCTTTCATTTCTGGCAAGGATACGCTGTATTGCCCACATGTAATTGGAGCTGTCCCTGTTTTTACTGGCCGTCAGACAGTATATCACTAGTAGACTTGCTACTGGTGACTGTATCAATATTACTGTGCAGGTATACAGCTGTCAGCAGACTATGGCAACAATGGGAAACATGTCAACATCAAACTGGATGTCTGATGATGAGATACCAGACCTGGTGGCTGTAATTACCAGGAAGATTGTGCAGTCATAGCCCTTATCATTCATAGCAATTATTATGAATGAGCCCATGTTGAGGCTCATATGCTTAGTTATCTAGCAAAGTACCTGGGTTTGGTGCTGCCATATCCATCATCTTCTGTCTTATCTGGGGTAAATTTATTTTCAGTGTTCAGGTGCATAACAGAGTCTGGACCACATTGCTATCTGTGATGGTTGTTGCATCTTGTGTTATCTATGCTAGTGCATTATTAGAACTGTCTGGCCTGTCTCTCAGGTGATGAATGGCAAGTGCCTTTGTGAAATCTAGGACATGTCACTGTTTCATTGCCCTTGTGAATTTCTCACCTTCATCACTGGGTAGTGTCAGTGCCATGTCTGTGAATACCATATGTAATTTTCTCTCACACATGCAATAATGTCTTTTATTTTGTTTGTACTCTAGATAATAGGTATTGCCTTCCCAGATTAGCTTTGTCTTTCCCTTTGACAGGACAGTGTCAAATCCATTTCCTAGTATTCCCAGGGTGAACAATGTAGCAATCCTATATTGGCCATGTTGCTTTCAGTCTTCATTTTATATAGCGCCTTTTCTGTGTCTTTGAAAGACTTGGGGCTGGATTCAATAAAGCCTACACTAAGTGTACATAATATGTATTCAATAAAATTCTTATCACATTTTTTGTGCTTTTTATTCACTCAGAAAGAATACACTAGCTGTGTATATAGTCTGCACTTTGTGGTAGCCTTTATAAATCCCTGTCAATATTTAAAGTTGCAAGAATATCAGTAGGAAAACTAAAATTAGGAGGAAGAAGGTGTGAGTTATGTTATGTAGTCTGTTCACTCAGAACAGTGTACACTTAATGAACACTTAGTATACGCTTTATTGAATCCAGCCCTTTTGGACTTTGCTCATTTGTTCAGAAATGGGAGTATAGGGTTATAGCTTTGCCTAAGGAAGCATCTTCCAAGCACAAACTTAGTTTTTCTATACTGGTCAGCTGAAATTTAATCTTTTTTGTGGGTATTTGTGAAGTAACCTTCGCTGTCATTTTCTTAGTTCACTGTGCTTGGACATCTGCAAGATCCTAGAAAACAGTTCTGAGTATAATTCTATCTGTTGTATTCTAGTTTCAGAATTCTATATGTAAAAATATGTCTGCAGAATTCTGTGTTTGGCATTATGGCTTAAAAAAACAGACTACAGTTGAAATCCAAAAATAAATATAAAACAAACAACACAAATTGTTGGAGATAGAGGATAGTATTTTATAACAGTTTATCTTTTCTACAGTTCATTTTGTCTACTGCTATTGCTTTTTGACTATAAATTAAATGATGGTAGATGTGTTTTAGCTTTTTAAAGTTTGCATAAAAGTTTAGGAAGGTTTAAATTATTACGTTGTTTATCTGCAATATGTTTTATATGTATTTTAATTGCATTATGGGAATTTTGATTTGTGCATTTATTAGTTAAATGGATTGTTTCAAAAAGTTTGTGTTTTGTAGAAGTTGCAGTATAAGATGTATCAAGAGACAAAAGAGCTACTCGTTTTAGTATGTTTTCCGTGTACACAACAGTTGGATTTGTGTGTTTTGGAGTTATGTCTGCAGAATTCTGTATTTAGAATGTTCATTATAGAATTCTATGTTTAGAATTGTTCAAAATTCCATGTATCGTACTGTTTCTACAGATTTATGTTTTAAGGATTTTTTTTATTTATAGAATTTTATATTTAGAATGCTAAATGCAGAAAACTGTATTTATAATTCTATCCATTGAATTCTATGATTAGAATTTGCTATTTAATATTTTGTCTGCTGCGTTATGCCTATACAATTTTGTGTTTTGATTAATCTGTTTAAAAATTCTATATGTAACATTCTGTGTTTAGAACTGTCCTTGGGATTCAATAACACCTACACTAAGTGTTCACCATTCTGAGTGAACAGACAACACAGACATAACTCACACTTTCTTCCTCCTAATTTTAGTTTTCCTGCTGATTCATAAAGGTTTAAATTAGTAGGAAAATTAAAATTAGGAGGAAGAAGGTTTGAGTTATGCCTGTGTTGTCTGTTCACCCAGTACGGTGTACATTTAGTGTATACTTGGGGTAGGCATTAATGAAGCTCAGGGATAATCTTCTGTACAGAACATTGCCTAGCTTATTCAATTCCTGCCTTCCCTTAAACCTCATTCCTCCTCCAAAACATTATTCTATGGGTATTGTTCCCACAGTTCACATTTTTTCTATGTAATTTGCTCCTACACTTCTTCTGAAGATCCCACTTCCAGTTCTCCTATCTCTGCTACTACATTCACTACTTCTTAGACTTTGATGTACATTTTCTAGTAATTGCTTTTTGGAAGACTCAAGAATTAACTCAGCAAAGTCTTAGTATGTCTAGACAATTCCAATTTTGTATAAAAAAAATTTTCTTTCGTTACACCAGTTTGCTCACCTAGTATTTCTGACAGAGTATTCTGAAGTGAATTGTCATCTCATTACACCCCCCCAAAATATGTTCCGAATTACCTCTTTCTTCCCTATCACACCTACCTCCAGCATTTGCAATCAACCTGAAGAAAATTCTTTGGCATCTACTTAAGGTATTTGGGGTATAAAATATCTATGCAAGCACTTCTAAGTTAAAATCCTAAATCTTATAGACTTTGTTGCACATTTGGGGGCCATACATATATCCTTCCATTGTTTCTTTGTGAATTGCTTATCCAGTCTTTCTTCGCAATCCTTTCTAACCTTCTCTGATTGATTCCCATAGTTATCATGCAATATTTTATATGCCCTACTAATTATTTATTTTTGACAGCAGCTTCTATTCAAGATTCTACTAAAAACTCTACCAGTGCTGATCTTTCACTTAGGATTCCCCTATTCCTTTCTTTTTATGTATACTCTGATATCAATCCTTGATAGGGAAGGTGATCTCTTGCCTACAGCCCACATCTATTCTTGGCCTCTTCTCATTCTATTATTCTCTCTCTAATTATTTGCTCACACTACCTTGCTTCCTTTTCAAGTTTTCTCCAGTAAATTCCAGCACCCTCTTGCCTATTGTCTGTCTCCTGATTGCAGTCATCCCTGATTGCAGTCATCCCTAACAGCAGAATGTCCTTTCCCCGTTCCAGTTTTCGGCTTGTTCTTAGAATACTTTATGCTACTTTATGAATAAAATATTCTGTATGGTTATTGTTATTCTCCTTAGGGATCTGCATACAAAATCCCACTCTCTCCTTGTTTCTTGAGCTTCTCTCCTGTTTCATCATCATCCCTTTCCACTTTGAATTATAGATCTCTGCTTGGGCTAAGTTTAGGAGCCTTAACTGTGTGGGTCTGAAATACCCATTCAAAGCATGTAATCCCAAACCACCTTTTTCAATTGGAAGGATCAACTTATTCCACTTGACTCTTGCTCTCTTCCCCTCCCAGATAAAATCCTTCAATCTTTATTAATTGCTATCCATAAGTTCTCCTCTGGTTGATAAAAAACATGCCTGACCTGTGTATACAACTAAAGGGACTAAAACATTTCCCTGCTTTAATCTTGCTAGCCATACCCATAAAGCAGATCTTCCAGTTTCTCAGTTTTTGTATTATCTTTTGTTTAGTTTCTTCCCACTTATCCTTAGCTACCAATAAAGAATCCTTTTTAACCCATAAATATTGGTATTGCTGAACCAATTCATGTGTGGGTGCATAGTTTATTGCTATTGCCTTTGTTTTATCTTTGTTAATGTTGTATTCTGAAAAGATTTGAAACTGTATAGAATGCTCCTTAACACTGAAATATCCTTTTTTTTGTTTTTATCAGATATAAAATAATAACATCTACAAATAAAGCCAACTTTTCCAGATTACTGTACCAATTATATCCTTGAATTTCTGAGTTCCTTATTTTCTTTGCCAATAGTTCTATATATAACACAAATAACAAAGGCGAAAGAGGACACCCCTGCCTGGTTCGACTGTTCAAACAGAACTTATCAGAGAGGAACCCCCCCCCCGCTTTAAATTTCACCACAGATCGCTCATATAGTCTCATAATTTATGTTATTAATGTGTCAGTGAGTGCAAATGCTTCCATTGTTCTGCTCATACAATCCCAGCTTACTCTGTCAAATGCTTTCTCTGCACTATGACTGTCCAACAACAGTGGTATTTTGTTACGTTCTGCTTCACTCTGGATCATCATTGTTCTATTAGCACTGTTAAATGTTTGCCTCCTCTCCACAAACCACACTGATCCATATATTTCAATTTGCATAACCTTTGTCATTCTTTTAGCCATTATAGACATAAATACTTTATAATCATTGTTTAGACTTGAAATGGGTTTATATGAAACTAGATCTGATGGGTCTTTACTGTCTTTAGGTATTACAGCCACCACAGCTTTCTTCCAGGATGTTGGTGCTTCTCCTCCTTTTAAAATATTGTTAAACAAAACCTTCCCAATATTTATCACTTTCTTTCCTCTTAGCTTTCAAACCTCCACAGGAATATCATCTGTTCTTGGACACTTGCCTGTAGATTGCTTATGCATCACCATTTTATGTCATCTCATCCTTTCCTAAGTGTTAATAACTGAGCTTTATCTACCTCTAACCTTGGCATATTTAATTCTTCCATAAACATTTTCATTTATACTTTTTCTTGATTTACACATTTTCTGCTTTATACAGATTTTCAAAAAATTTCCAAAATATTTCTAATATCTCTACAGAATCTGTGATTATGTTCCATCTTATAGGCTCCTGAGCTTGGCAACAACCCTTTCTACTTCCTGTTGCCTGAGCTGTTATACTAAAATCTTTTTGTGCTCTAGAGTTATTATCAGAACAGTTGCTTACCAGCAATCTTTGTAATTCATGCATATTATCCAGGTGGTCCCTTATTTTCCCTTTAACACTCTGCAGTTGCACATTTTATTGTTCTGTGAGACTGCTCATATTCTGCAATGCTTTAACCTTTGTCAGGCCATCTAAATAATTATTGCATCTTAATCATATCTCTTTTTCTTTAATTTCTACCCTATTTTAAACTCCACTTTCATTACATCCCACTCCCTAGCTATATTTTCTGAATAAAAGTCTAACTTCCCCAATAACGCCCAAAGAATTTCCTCTGCCCATTCCTTAAATGTTTCTCTGTTTAACATAACAGATAGGTGTGGAAGGACCAGTGTCTCAATTTTATTTCATTAGTTACTATTGGCGTGTGATCTGAAATAGTTATTGGATGCATATCAAAACTTTCAATTAAATGCACATGTTCCTGTGAAATATAATATTTGTCTAACCAAGCCCAGTTTTTGTACCATGGGGAATAATATGTAAATTCTCTCTGAGCTCCTACTACTGAATTCACATCTTCCATACCAAAATTTTCATTATTTTTGTTTTCAAAAATCTACCCTGTTTTGCTATATTTTTCCTTCTAGGCCTCCCGGATCCATTTTCAGTGTTGCAAATCAAATTCCAGTCTGCTCCTATAAGTGATATTCCCTGTTGAAAGCTGAATATTATTCCCAGAAGTTTCTTAAGCTCCATTGTAGTAGTTTTAAGTGGAATATTAATACATGCCAGTGTAATCCTTCTTCCTTGCCAGTAGTCCCTCACTGCTACATTGCAAAGTAATTAGCTATGAATTTATAGGCCCAGACAATATCCCAGGATGCCTTCTAAATAGCATAAAGCATGACCTATCAGGCTGTCTAGAATTGCTATTCAACTGTAGCCTCCAAACAGGCTTTGCACCTCATGAATGTAGAACAGCAACAGTCATCCCTCTGCATAAAGGTGGGCCATCTACAGACCCTGGAAACTGCAGACCCATAAGTCTCACTAGTCTTATAGGCAAAGTCATGGAAAGAATTATCTTGGAAATGATCAATAATGATATAGTAAACCTCCAAACACTAGACCTAACCCAGTATTGTTTCATCAGGGGCAGGTCATGCCTACTCAACCTGCTGAACTTCTTTGAGAAGGTCACCAAAGCAATGGATGAGGGAAAATGGTTCACACTGTCTATCTTGACCTTGCCAAGGCATTTGACACAATACCCAAATTGGTCATTGTTGACAAACTCAAGAGGCTAGGTACAAACCTGTATGTCACCCAGTGGATAGTCAACTGACAAACAGACAAGATCCAGGAAGTTAGAATTAGGGAGTCCACCTCTAGAAAGAGGCCAGTCACAAGTGGAATCCCTCAGAGACCAGTCCTTGGACTGTTCCTTTTTGGCATTTGCTTCTCTGAATTTAAGACCAATGTCAATTGTCTCTGGCTGACTAAATTTACAGATGATTGCAAATTAGGACCTGTCATTGACTCCCACACCGACGCTAAAGTTCTCCATGAAGGGCTGACACAGACAAACAACTGGTGTCAGAGCCATGGACTAAAACTAAATGCATAACACTATACGGAAGTCATACACCATTGGTAGCTATCATATTAGCAACACACTCTTTACTGTTGAACCAGTAGTCAGGGACTTAGGGACTCACATAGACAGTAATCTATCCTTTGGCCATCGTGTGTACAGTAGTGAGGCAATCATTCTATGCTGCTCAACTTAAAAACAAAGGTATGGCATCTATGTCCAAGGAAGTCATTGTTCCACTGTATTTGGCATTCATTAGACCTATCATTAAGTACAATGACAATGCCCCTTTGGTATGTACCTAACCAGGCATATCCAACAAATGGAATGTCCAGAGAGGTTTCTCCCTAAAAGAATACAGGGCATAAGTAAAATGCCCTATGCAGACTGCCTCAAGGCCTTATCCCTGTATTCTGTGTCCTACAGGTTGTTAAGGGGAGATCTATGCCTGGGATATAGGGTATTGTTAGACCCCACTCTGATGGACCTCCTGCATATCCACAAAACAAACAGCACCAGAATTACCCATTCTAAAGATTTAAACCTTGCCTGTGATATAAATACGACCTGCTGGAGAGACAGGTATGTATCCCAGAGACTTCCCCGCCTTTGGAACAGGCTCCCCCATCCATGTGAAGCAGAGTTCCTCCCTAAGTGTGTTCAAGTGTAACTTGGACAATTGGATCGGGGACAGGAAATTCAGTCCTGGCTTGGCACCCATGTCTCTAATAGACACAGGCAACCTGTAAATTGTTCATCTCCCAAGGCCTTGCTTGTAAATGTTTAATCTCCCATGCCTCTACTTACACTTATCAAGGGTACCAGAACTTGTCAGAGATTTGGGATGCATTGCTAGGCTAAAAAGGCCCTTGTAGTCGTTAGCCTAGTAAGCACCTATGAACCTGTGTGGAAATGTATTTAGAAAAAAAATAAAGAAAAAAGTCAGTTAGATGGTAGCAAATAAAAATATTAACAACAGAAACATGGATAAGGAAGTTTCTTCACAGGAAGAAAAGAAAGTATCAGAAAAAATAGCTGTGGAAGCTACACCAGGTGCAGTTGGAGTAGGACAAGCTTAATGAATAATATATTTAAGAAATATTTTATAAGCATTGTGTTGTCAGATGCATTGCTACTGCGTGTGCTATATGTTTTCATTATCATCTTCTGTAATATACAATATCCACTCATTATGGGATGGTGTCCAGCAGTCTTATAAACAGCTAAAAGATATGGTAGGTATATTCAGTAAATGATTTGCTAAAATACTAAGCAAACAGATAAATCTGTGTGAAGTTGTAATAAATGTGCTGGAAGAAAAAAAGGAAACAAGAATTTGAATATGCAGAGACATTGTTGTACGAAACAGTGATTACAAAAATATGGCTAAAGTTATGCAAAGCAGATTAAATAAGTTAATAAGCTTCAAAGGAGAGTTGAAGAAGAGTTAAAAGCTGTAGAAAAAATAAAGATATAAAAGTGTGTGGCTAGTAAAAGAAGCAACAATGATATCTAATGGAGGAAAAGAAGGAAAAGTAGAAAAGATATAAGCAAAACATTTGACAGCATAGATTAGAAATGTGTTTACAGAAAAAAATTGCATAAACATAAGGCTGGAAATAAATGTATATTGTGGTGCTGCGATATATATGCATTGACCTATAGTAAATGACCATATAGGTAAAATAATAAGGAAAAGGAAAGCAAAGGGAATAAAGCAAGGCTGTCCTTTGAGCAGCTGGTTATTGGCAGTATGTAGAAATAGCATTGTAAACAAAATGTAAAAAAAATGAGCTATGCAGTTTGAAAGAGCAATAATAATGTATCCATTAGAAGCCTGAAGCAAAGTTGATGGAAATGATATATGTTTATAGGAAGACTAGACACCATCCAATAATGAGCTGCATATTGTATATTGCAGCAAATGATAATGGAAAAATATAGCACATGCAGTAGTAATGTATCTGACAACACACTGCTTATAAAATACTTCTTAAATATATAATTCATTAAAAAACAGTATATTAAAAGAAATATTGCATGATTATTATGGAATGCACATTGTAAATGCAGACCTGAAAAATAACAGAATGTGTCTAAAGAGATGATAGAAACACATAATTAATGGAAGGAATGGAGATCTGAGAAATGCTGAAAGTTAAAAATAATACATATAGTTATGTTAAAAAAATAACATTACAAAACAGAAATATTGAATAATTATGAGTACCTTGTAAAATATGTCAGTTCTAGCAAGAAGGAAAGAAATAAGAAAACATGGTAAATTCTGGGTCTTTACGTTGCATTGGGAACATATGAAATTACTAATGAAAGGTGAGATGATGTATAAAGCTATGAGTAACATAAAATGTAAAGTGAAGGATTGTGAGGAACAATTAGAAGTGATAGACCATGTATTCCCTTTATTGTAAAGGGACAAAAGGTTTGGAGTAAAATACAGGAAGAGGGTGTAAAATAATCTAAGAAGTGTAAGTTTAGAAAACACACAGTATGGTTATTATGATAGAAAGAATGGTTTACAGAAAGTGATAAAGTAGTATTGGTGTGTACGTGTGGGATATGGGAAAGAGGTATAAGTCAGTACTGTACAACAAGATACCAAATGTGTTTGATAACCAAAATTATAATATGAAATGCAGAGAAATGAAACAGGAGTAATTATAGTATCCACTAGAAACATTTAATGTAAAGGAATTAATGGAATAAGGAAAATTGTTTTTAAAGATATCCTACTGTTTAATGTAAAATAATTCAATGAAGAATGAGAATTATTTTTAAAGACATCCTACTCGTTAATGTAAAAAAAATTAATGAATAATGAGAATGTTTTAATAAGACATCCTATTCTTTTTGTAACAATTTCAAAGTTCATAACCCAGTTGTGTGAAAACAAACTAAAGTATTCATCAAATGCTACTTTATTCTGTAATTACACATGCATATATGAACAGCTTTTAGAAAGACCTTCAAAACAATACATTTGCATGTCTCACAAAATCATGAATCACTACAGTTATGCTGGTTCTCATGCTATATAACCTAGTAACTCTTCGTGTCTTCTTTTGTCTTAATCCAGCAAACTAGTAACACACTTACCTTAACTACGCATTGACCATTAATACAGAATCTAGTTTTACAATGATAGACAGGGGTTCATTAAGGAATTGCAATGTGTACACCTCCATGTACACATTATGGTATCTTTTCTTGTTTCAGCAATTCCCTTAACACAGTACTGCATAGTTCTCTATCACAAAAATGTACAGCACTGAATAAGGCTAACCCTGCAGACATGCTGAATTCTAAAGAGGCATTCTGGGGGAGAGGCTTATGATAATTAACCATGTTTAGTCTTCCCCAGAACTGTCTTCAGGATGGCATCTACACAATGAGTAATTCAAAAATGTTTTTAGCTGAGTAGATCAGCATGGCCATCCCTACCATTTCACACCATGACTGTGGTATGGGGATTAGGGAGGTGAAGGGATACACTAGACCACTAGGGATTACTCTTACATGGAAGTGCCAAAAAACCACCAAAGGCAGTACAGGGACTGGGGGATGGTGGAATGCACTAGACAACCAAGGCATAAGAGATATGTGTCATTATGGTACTTTAACTATTACAGGGTGGGGGGAACCACGGGAGGGCAGATAGGTTAGGGACATGTTCTGGAACTGTGGATTGTGTGCATGTGTTCATATTTTGTGTGAAGGGGGGGTGGCACTGTATTTAGAAACAGCAGTTAACTACAGTGACATGCTGCAGATCAGCAATGACGTCTTATCTCATCATGGCTAACATGTCTCTGAATCACAAACTGGCACATTTTAGGAGCAGGGAGTTTTTTTAGCATGGGCCATACGACTTGTGCTAGGTCCTTTAAAGAATTTCCAGTTGTGTCCTTGACTGTGATCTAGAACATTGCAGGTGTAACATCTAAATGTAACAATCAAAAAGTCAACAAATTGATGTACAAAACAGCGGTGTTGAATTTCACAATCTCTATGTATATTACCTCTGAGGTTACACAAACTTGGAGTAAAGGGAAGTGTGCTAGAAAACAAGCAATTCATCTTTTCCCTAGTCTTCGAGTTGCACAATCATACAACACGGTCCAGCACCTGCAACAAAGCAAGCTCTGATGTACTAAGATGTTATTTTTGAGATCCCACTAAGCAATACAAGATAAAAAGTAGAGTTCATGAAATTCTACTTACTATCTTTGCATTCATGATCTCATTTGTCCAGTACATCTGATGATTTCTGTCCTTCACCAACTGTCTCTATATTATTTATTAAGATTTCATTCTTTCTTTATCTTATAAAGTTAACTTTGTTGACATTTTAAGTTCTGGGTGCAATTTATGCAAAAATTTTTTGTTATATGCATTTCTTCATTTGTTAATTATACGCTTACTTTCGATGTTAGAGTAAGTGTAATAATCTATGTACTGCCTGTAAGCATAACTTTGTTACCTACCATAAAGACTACAATAAAGACTTTTTATGTTTCTTGGTATGCTGTCTCACCTCATGGCTCAGAAGGATCCATGGAATGGTCCAGCTTCCTGGTCAACAAATAACAATAAGCAACTAAAAAAATTATTTGAAGATTCACAGAGTAAGTTATCTGACAACAACTTCTGTTTGATGAGGTGGCATTCAGGGTATATGTACTTCATGTATGAATATAATCCTTCACGTGAATCTCACCATCCCCAGAATGGAAAGGAAAAAATGATTGCCTGTTGGCAATTTGACATTTTAGCCTTCCAGATTTTGTCTCTTTTACAGCTAACAGTTGAAAGGTAAGATTTGAGTCAACATTGTCTTGAAAACAGGAAAGAACATAGAAATGTGTTGTTTTTGTGCTCTAGCATGACACTGAGTATTATCTATCTATCTATATATCTATCTATCTATCTATCTATCTATCTATCTATCTATCTATCTATCTATCTATCTAATCTATGTACTAATCTACCCAGCCATCCATGCTTGTAATCACTCTTAGTACTTTCTACAGTGCAGGTCAGGGAAGAAAAGTACCTTTGAACTCTTGTCTAACACTGCAGTATATAAAGAATACAAAGTAATGAATCCAAAGGAACATACATATAGTCAGTAAGACTTAGCATTTTCACTGCATGGATACTAGGTTAATCAGCATTGAAAACAAAGAAGTCCATTTTGATAGAAATGGCATCACTAAAGAATTGCAAACAAAAGAATTCACATACTAAAATGGACATAAATATCATCAAGTAAAGAACATAATTTAAACAACATGAATGAGGCATGTTTTCCCTGGCTTATTGGTGGCTTGGCTAAATATTGTCCTCAGATGTTGAAAAGAAATTTGATAGAACAAATTCTGGATAAATTTTTTTAAAATATTAAGACACAGTAGTTGAGCTGTGGTTAGATAAAAAAATGGAACTGTAGATGGAAAGGAATAGATTAAAATACATCAGAATCACATCAAAATCATGTAATGAGCAAAGCAGTGTAAGCTTAGAGAAACAAGGTAAGAGAGAGGAAAGGTACCAATTATGACCATCTAACATAAAGTTAATTAGTGAGAAAGAATCAATTTAAAAGTATTGATTACAAAATTACTTATTATTAGCTCTGTCTAGGTAATGGCACATGAAATGCAAGTTTTATTTATTTTTTTTACAGTCTTGAAGACATAAAGGACATTGATACACCATATTGTATATGGTAAATTGTCCCATTTTCTAAGAAGATACAAATTTAGTGCCATGTTGCATGTTTTACAAAATGTCTTCGATACATGGGTTGATTCACAGTTGGTGACCTCACTTGTCGGGGGGATCAATGACAGGCAAGAAACTATGAGCAGTCTAGTCATGACTACTTATGGATTAATATGAAAAAAATATATGATCTGATAATAGCTTAATCTGTCTGAAAGGTCCACAAAGTTCCAGCCATTCAATAGTTTAGGAAAATTGTAATGATGGATATTAGTTCTACAGTCAATATCAAAGCAGCAATCCTCTTGCCTACCTGTACCAGTATGGTATTCAGGATTGGGTGGATTAGCCATCACAATAAAATAATTTATGTAAAACCATAACCTGAGTTGTTGTTCTAGCTACTGAAGTTAAGTAATTTTTTTGGTCTATAAAGACCATCATGTTATGATGTACTTGTTTTATAATCATATGATCATGAGACTGGAAGGTCTGTCTATGGTCTATATTCAACCCTTTGTACTTCCAGATAGGAACAACTTCAAGGGAGACAATTTGCATATAATTAGAGAGAGACTAATGAATATTTACAATAAAGACTGCCTGTTGTCTTTCATAAACTATTTACAAAACATTTCCTTGATTTTCTTGGTTAAGTAGTGGTGAAGCTATCACTTATCCCAATAAATAACCTGTCATACAGCGAATAAGTTAGGATTTACAATTACCATTCAAAAGATTGTGACAGTAGACAACCTTCTATTATCACTTCATAAATGCTGTGTATTTTTCTGAAGAACTCAGTAGTGTCCTGATGACTCTCTAGATGAACTCTCAGTATGAGATTCCAGGTATCCCACAGTAGAGCTGCCAAATATTACAAACTGCCGTTGGACCTCTGACCTGTTCTGGCTATACCATTAACTTCTTGTCCCTAGAATATGTTAACTTATGATCCATTTTAGTGCCTAGAATGAGACTCCTATCCTTATCTAGTGATGGTTTGTAATATCTATTTATCACCATTGACACTGTACAACAACCCATCCTTATTTGGTCATGATGTGTCACATCTGTCCTTTTCTGGCCATGGTGTAGAATAACCATCCTTCTCTGATCATGGTGTGGAACAATCCAGTCTTCTCTGGTCATGGTGTGGAGCATGCATCCCTTTCTGGGAATGTTGAAGAACATACATCCTTCTTTAAATGTGATATAAAACACCCATCCTTCTCTGGTCCCTGTGTGAGACATACACGCTTTTCTGGTCATGGTATGGATCACCTGGGTATCATGTAGTACTCTGCTGATTAGCAAAATTCAGCTGTTTGGCTATTTGGCTCCAGGATCCACGATGACACATAGGTTAGCATGTTGAATTTGAGCCTGAAGATTTGTCCATTTCGTGTTGAATATGTTAATGGCAGATTGGCCTGATTTTGCAACAAAATGACTTGGATGCCATTTGTTATTTTGTCAGTCTTGTTAGAATATTGTACCCTGTGTCAAAAGTTGAATATGTTGAAATGGGTCTATATCATATGAGTGAATCACACAAATTGTGAACGCTCATAATATCGAACGTACTGGACCTCAAAGTGCTTTTTCTGAGATTGCGGTACAGTGAAGAATGGGGTATTTGCCCTTTCCTCACTGTAGTGCGATCTCGGAGTTGGAATATATATTTAGTGGGGGGGGGGGGGTGTGTGTGGGGCGCAGCCCCCCACAATAGGAAGTTTGAGGTCTGGTACATTTGATATTATGAGTGTTCGCAATTTGTGCGATTCGGTCATATGATATAGACCCGTTGAAATTGCTTGTCATTAACACTTTTTAATATTTTTTTTTCAGTCTGTCTAGCTTATTAATTCACCCACAATAGAGTTCTTCTTTAGAATGATGACACTAATCTAATCTGATTCAGAGTCCATACTGTCTTTGTCTATTATTTATTTTAAATTACTCATGGTCTTTGTCATTATAATCTGTCACCATTATGATACACAGGCAATGCATGCTCTGAAATCCTTGCAATATTTGATCGATTGCTTTCTGCCTCATGGCTGACGTGGATTTTATTCCAAAAAGCAATCCGTTATACCTAAACAGTATTTTATGCATGCTAATGGTCAAAGATTGTTTTGAAGCTCCATCTAGCTCTATGGGACAGAAATTGTTTTAAAGCTCCATCCAGCTTGGTGGAATGATATGCTTTTGCCAGGTTATGCTTTGTAAAAAGAATGATCTCCCTCAGTTAGGGGTGTGAAATGATCTTCTATCCAAGGTTGGAGGTGCTGTGTAGTACATGATATGTAGTGCTGGATTCAATGCAGTCTTAAAGTTCACAGATATGGATTTCTCTTACATTACCATTTTCAGGATAGGTACATCGGGCACAACTTACTTCAACCTTAGAACATGTTTGAAGTTTTTGGATGATATATTTATTCTGCTGGAAGACGAACTTTTGCAATTAGACAAAATTGGTAAATATTTAAATAGCACCACTGCCTTTTTAAGGTTTACTTATGGTTTTCAAAAGTATCTCTAACCTGGATGTGATTTTGAGAAGAGATTTGATTAGCAGTTGTTTTACCTCTAACATCTATCAAAAGCCAACATTCTCAAATGTGTGTTTACACAACAGTAGCAGTCATTGTACTAAACAAAAAATAAGTTTGGTTAAAGGGCAGATATCTGCCTTTCATGAATCATATCTAATTACAGTAATTTAGAAAAAGAAATAAGAAAAAGAAATAAGAATTTTGACATCTATGCTACTGGAGAGGGGTTACCCAGTATATCTACTAATAAATGTGTGTGATGAAATTTTAAGGGGCAGGCAGGATAAATTTGTGCCAGTTCTAGGTAATAGATTTCGAGAGTGAGGAGTAATTACTGAAGTCAGTAATGCTAACATAAACAGAGGGTTTCACAGAACCATGATTATAAAATAATGGGATGACACACACATGATAAAATCTTCATTAAGAAAAGAATGGAAATTTTTTGGTTGTTCTTCTGAAGTTAAATAAACAATAATGCCTTTGAGGGTGTGTGTTATTGTGTAAATAATGTATGCCCAATGGTGTTCTAAGGCCTGACATTGCCCCTGGAGGGCATTACTGGGCTAACTATTAAATAGTTTTTTATTTTTTTATTACTATATATATAATTTTTTGGATATTTTTTATGTAAGATAGTTCTACTGCTGAATGCTCAAAACAAAATTCACCTGTGAACTTGCTGTAGTATATGTAATGGCTATCGGAGGAGTATTTTACATCCAAAATACAAGGAGTGAATGGATGCACGCTGTGAAAAGACATTGCTAACTTCTTCAACCTCGCAGTCAAATAAAGAGGTAAAAAATTGTTAGAAATCACTGTACCATGATATTTCATTACTGGCACTATTTCTGGGGGAGAGCACATGGCTAATTATTGTTAGCAGCAGTGCCCCTGGAATGCCACATTTGCATGAGGCTTTGTGAGTATGACCTCTGCGCATATATATCCAGTGCCTGTAGTGAAATTTCAGACTCAGTAAATGATGTTGCAAATTAGATTTGGTTTTCATTTAAATGTTAAGTGTCTCTGATTTCAGGTCTTTGCTGCTGATTTTTAGTTTTGTCCCTTACTTTATTGGAAACACACAGAATTAAGGAATTACACATAACAAACCTGAGTGGAAAATCTGTTCATCTACTGAAATATATATGTCCTCTTTGAGTTACATAGGACACACATGCAAACACACACACACACACACACACACACACACGTTTGTTTTAAATCCATCCATCCATCCTCAACCCCTTTTCCCATTTTACACATGGGGTCAAGGTGTCACTTCAACAGTAAAAATCATCTTGAGCCAAGGTTTACACCGCTGGGTGGCTAGCCCTGCCAAGGTAGTTTATTCTTACCACTCATTCATACCCACACTCACACCTACGACCAATTTAGAGTGCCCGATCCACGTATTTCATGTCTTTGGAATGTGGGAGGAAACAGGAGCACCCAGAGGAAACCCATACGACTGCAGGGAAGACATGCAGACTCCACACAGAAGGCACCTCAGCTAAAAATCGAACCAGAGAACTTCTTGCTGTGATGTAACAATGCTAACCATTGCACCACCATGGCCACCCAAATATTTACTTAATATTTTAATTTTATACTCACTAAACAGTAAAATGCTGTTTAGTAAGTGCAAAAAATGGTGAACTTTAGCTTTTTCTCTGTCTGAGCTTCACAAGAGCTTAATATGCCACCATGAAGTGGCAGAGTTGTTTTTCAGCAGGCATTACCTGTACAGTAACACCCTTCTGGAGAATGTTTGTTCTCCAGTCTGAGCGGCAATGTACAAGCCACCCATTCTCTAAACAAATTGTTGGGAAGGCTCCAAAATTTACATATAAAAGTCATCCCAACATAGGTAACATTTTAGACAACTGTTCAGTGTGGAACTGTAAAATATGGGGTTCCATTCAATACCACTGTATCTATGAAGGAACACTCTTAAAGCTTGATTCTCTACACTGCTATGTTATATTTTCTAAAAAACACTCCTGCAATAGTAAGGATTTAGTATACTCGGCTTTTTGCGACTTCTACCATCGTTTTTATATAGATGAAACTGAACACACTCCTAAAAAAGAATATATGAACACTCACATGATATTGAGAAAGAAAGTCACACTAATGCTTTGTTAAGACATTCTGAGAAGTGTAAGAATTTCAAAAAGTTCTTATTTGTGGTGCTTGAACACATTGCTGTTAGTACTGGGGTAGGGGCTTTGGAGCACACTATAGAATGCAGAGAACTTCTCTGACAGATTAGACTGAATGTTAATGAACTGCCAGGATTAAATTATGCTATTTCCACTAGCAGCATTTTGAAAGTGAGAGCTGCAAAACTGTAATATTTAAATATTTAAATGATGTTTATAGGTTCATAGGTAAATAATAGGCTAGCTACCATTGCTTGCCATTATAAGCCTAGCCAGTTTACCTTTTTGTTCTCAAATTAACCTAGTCCATTTGGTTAGAGATTGGCTTTACCCATACCATGGTCCAAAATTGTATATTACCCCTAATGACTTGGCTTGCTCATACTGAACTGAATGGAGGAGGAGCACAGCCACAACTCTGTGCTGAGATTTCAGATGATTAGAGGCTTCTGAGCTTCCTAAAAAACTTAAGTTACCTGTTTTCTTGCTTAATTTTACAATGTATTGCTTATTCTTACCATTTATTGCAATATTTATTGTCTGCTGCCAACTTTTGTACTGTATTTTATCACTATAAACAAACTGCACTGTTGCACTACAATTGTCTGCCTTACTGGGCCTGTTAAATCATTTTAGTTACTGTTTTCACTATTTGTAAAGCTTTTTAGCCATTTTCACTGTTTGACAGGTATTAACTGGAAATTTTCTCCATTTGTTAAGCATCTGTTAGTTTGTTCTGATTTTCCTGCCAAGGAGTGTATCATGCAACTGACTTGTTTGCAGTTAAAATCATTCTCTAGAGTCTCCTTGCTGTTTTTTTGTATAAAACTTTTATTTAGTGTCTACTGCAGTTTTTCTACTGTGGTAAACATCTCTGTGATGTTTTCCATCTAAAACAATATAGGTAGTAGCTGTAGCATAGCCCTAACTGAGGGTTAATGTTTCTGGGCCTGGTTGTTTGTTTGTAGTGGCTGTTTGTTCTGAGTACTTTTTCCAGGCCATCTTGGATTAAAAAGGGCCCTTCTGCACTCTAGTGAGAAGATTGTGCTGACCGGTCCCTGGCTGGTAAAGGTTGGCTTGTCAAGGGCATGTAGTAAGCATCTCATTGGTTCTTTTGAGCTTTTTCTAAAGTTGTTTTTGGTTTAACCTTCTGGTATTTAACCCCCACTCTTGAGTGGGTTTCCTGCTTGTTTGCTCATCGTGAAGCACCGCGGACCACTGTGCAATTGTGCGCCATAGCTGGACAGTTAATTTTGGCAATTTTTCCCTTAGATACAGCTGTATCCTGAAAGTGTATTTCCTCATCTTTAGCACATTTCCAGGCAAAGAGGCAGCACTAGTGAAGCTGTGTAAGCACCCCATTGTAATAACAGCCTCAGGAGTTTTTCTGAGGCCCGCTCTACCTACTAGTGTAGCAATAAGCCTAGCCCCTGAGGTATTAACACAACTTGCCTACTAGTTATTCTTAGTTGTGACCCCTTTCCCACCATATTCCTGTTTAAGACCATATAAATTCACCTAGCACTATGAATGGGCAATTTCCCACAGTTTCTCCAGCCAGCTTGGTTGGCACTGGCATCCTGAGGCAGTGTAGCAACTGCTTCATGTAGACAGACAACCCTCTAGTGCACACAAACTCAACATGTGAGAAATGCAACTATATTAAAAACCTTGGATCAATGCTCTATTATAAGCCAGTCAATACATCTGACACTGAGTGGGTTGTCAGCATGCACACCTCACCACCTACTCCACCCAAACCCACACACTCATACCTACATACATGGAGGTTCTCACCACAGACTTACCTAAACACGAGAGACCTCCCAAACACAAACACAAGCACGCTACACATAATACCTCCTCTGCAGAACACAATATACACAATAGCTTATGCACCAGTGTCTCACCTGTCAAACACATAAGGCTAAACACTAAACCTAGCATATCAGTCATAGCAGACTCCATCATGAGACACACAGTTGTCCTTCTTACCAGGCTGGATAAGGAGAAGGTCACGGTCAGCTGTCTGTCAGGTCCCAGGATCTGCCATATCGCACATATACTCAAGTTTCTCAACAACAGGTACGGTTATAACTCTGTCATAGTCCTTGTTTTTGTGAACAACTTGATATGTACCTCTCTGGACTATATGAAGAGAGACATAACTGAGCTCTCAGACTGTGTCTCAGACAGGTATGTTCGTAACCTTAAGCAGCATTTTACCTTCACCTAGAATGATGCCTCAATACAAACAGAAAATGATTGACTTCAATAATTGGCTGAGGTTTTGGTGTCATTCTAAGGGGATCCAGTATCTGTCAGCCTGGGATGACATAATCGACAAACCTCGATGCTTTGCCAGAGATGGTCTTCATCTGTCACCACTGGGATTTTGGCTACTGGCTAAGGCTCTTTCCACCCCCATAGTGCCTTTTTTAGGTAGTGTCACAACTATAAAACTCCCGACGCAAAAAGTACCATCCCAAAACAACCTCAAGGTCATGTTGCTAAATGCTAAGAGTCTTAACATGAAACTGCACTCACTGGAAGCAGTCCTCGCCCTGGAGGATGCAGACATTTGTGCAGTCACAGAGACCTGGTTCAAGCCTGTGGAGAGCACTTCAGCCATACTGGGTTACACTTCCTTCCACATGTTCAGACCACAAACTGAAGGCAAGAAAACTAAGCGGTGTATCACTATTCCTCAAGGATAAATACACCTCCAGATTGGTTAAACATTATGAAGCCCTAGAGATACTTCAGATGCAATTAACTGTTAGTAGGACACCTATTCAAGTCATTGTCAGCTACAGAACCCCCTCCATGAATCAGGACACCCACTCTGCCTATTTGGATCAACTTGAGTCTATCAGGATATATCCTCACACCACAGTTTTGGGACTTTAACTACCCTAGCATTGACTGGGTGAATTACTCATGCTCAAACTCACCTGCCCAAAGGTTCCTTGACTTTATCAACTCCAGTGCCCTGGACCAGCTGGTTGACACCCCCACCAAGGATGCCAACATCCTGGACCTGGTGCTTACAAATATGGGAGACCATTGGAGCTCCCCCACTGTGAGCGCATCCCTGGTGAGATCTGATTACAAATCAATGTCATTTGAGGTAACTATCACACCTGACCCTCCCCTAGCAGCAACTAGACTAAAAAACTTCTCCAAAAAAGATTATAATCTCTTATGGGATGGTATAAATAGCTTCATTGCACCTTTCCCCTCAGATGGAACCAGTAACTATGCCGAGCTCTACGCCAATGCCCTATACAAGCACCTGTATAACTGCATTGACTCAGCAGTACCTGTTAGGACCAAAACAAACTCTTCAAGGAAAAGCAAACCTGCCTGGTGGACAACCACCATTAGCAGGCCTCTCAATAAAAAGAAAAAACTGCTGTCCAAGAGTAAAAAGGCGCGGGCTCCAAAATGGAGACACTTCCTCCTCAGCTTAAATAAGAAAATAAGACTTCTTGTGAAGTCCTCCAAGACAAGCTATGAATCCAAGTTAGCTTCCTCAAACAAGGACAGCCATAAGGCGTTCTTTGGTTACATCTGTAGCCTAAAAGGTAAGGCTCAGATTTGCACCAAACTGGTAGTTAATGGTAACACATACACTGAGCCAGTGGACATAGCTAACTTGCTAGCTAAACAGGTTTGGCAAAAACTTCACTCCCCCCATCTCCATCACATGTACTTCATGACATCCACCTGCCCCCTACCTTGTATCTCTAAAGAGCAGGTCATAAACGCCCTATCTAAGGCCAAAAACACAGCATCAGTGGGACCTGATAACATCCCAGGCTGCTCCTGCATGGGTTCAAACAAGAATTAATATCACCATTGGCTACTCTTTTCAATCTCAGTCTAAGCAATGGCTTCATCCCAGCTGAATGGAAAACAGACACTGTTATCCCCCTGCACAAAGGTGGTGCTTCTACTCACCCCAGGAACTTCATACCTATTAGCCTGACTAGCCTTATCTGCAAGGCCATGGAGAGAATCATCATAGACCTTATCAACTAAAATATAGGTAAACTCCAAACACTAGATCCTACCCAGTTTGGATTTGTCAAGGGGAGATCATGCTTGTTAAACCTAGTAGACTTCTTCAAGACAGTCACAAGGGCCCTGGATGAGGGGAAATCTGTGCATATATTCTACCTAGACCTGGCCAAGGCATTTGACAACATCCCTCACTCAGACATCATTGACAAACTCTCCCAGCTAGGCATCAATCCTTATATCGTAAGGTGGATTGCAAACTGGCTCTCTGATAGAACCCATACAGTCGAAACAGGGGAATCCACCTCCAACACCAGACCAGTTACCAGTGGTGTCCCACAGGGATTGGTCCTGGGACCTCTACTGTTTGGAATCTATTTCTGCGAAGTACAAGCTAAACCTAAGGGACTGTGGCTGACAAAGGTTGCTTCTGACTGCAAACTGGGTGCAGTCATAGAATCTCTAAATGTTGTCAACATCCTTCAAGAAAGTCTTATGCAAACAAATGATTGGTGCCAAAGTCATGGCCTCAAACTCAATGCAAAAAATGTATTATCATCCCTCTCAGCAAGAGTGATTTTCCTGCAAATTACCACATCAATAGCAATACCCTAAGTATGCACTCAGTGGTGAGAGATCTGGGCACTCATGTTGACAGCAACCTTGCCTTTGATCACCATGTCTCCAGAGTGGTAAGAAATTAATTCTATATGGCTCATATCATAAGTAAGGGCATTGCCTTGAGAAAAAGTGAAGTTATCACCTCCCTGTGCTCTTCACTCATTAGGCTAATAATTGAGTACAATGACCCCTTTGACATGTACCTTTCAAAGCACCTGTAGCAATTGGAGAGACCACAAAGGTTCCTCACAAGGAAAATTCAATGTCTTCAGCAGCTGTTCTATGTGGATTGGCTGATCATCAATGCCACTTTATTCTGTTTCATACACACTACTCAGAGGCGATCTCTGCCTTGCATATAAGGCGATCTCTGACCTTGCTTTATTGGAAATGCATATGCACAAGGCAAATGGCACACAGATTACTCACTCTAAAGACCTAAACCTGGTATGTGACATCAATAGAACCTGCTGGAAGGACAGATTTGTCTCCCAGAGGTTACCACACCTTTGGAATAGACTCCCACTTCACATCAAACAGAGCACCTTATTGGTTGTCTTCAAATACAGTCCAGATGATTGGATGGATAACTGTAAATTCACCCCAGGGGTTCCACCTGTTTCCCTCTTGGACAGGGGCAATAGTAACAAGGATAAAATTTGGTTAGGCTTGTAAGGGTCCTCAGGCCATTAGCCAAGTAACTTCCTATAATCCTATGATCCTACAAGAATGACTGGGATCATACCATAAATCATTTGGAGGAACCCATGCATGGGATAAAGCATTTAGGAGCTGCCTCTTTCCATTAGTAGTACTGGGATAAATTTTCTGTTTCCCATCCATAGATCCAAATTGTGCTTGTATATGGACAGGGATGAACTTTGTTTTATGTGGCTGGAAAGTCTGTTTCAGAGCAGCGGTATCCTGTGCAAGATATACCTTTTCCTCCAAACCATTCTTTTGATGTTGCAGAAGAGGTTTAGATTCCTAAACAAAGTATTTCTGATGCCATATTGATTCCTAGGATGCCTTGCATGCCAGACGCAGATCACTTCTTAATAGTCTGTAGGTTACTGAGTATAATGACAGGCCTTTGAATCAGTTCATGTAGGACATGTTGTTTAAGTCTTGTATCCTTTTAGTAAGTTATCACTGCAGTGCATTCCATTTGTTGCATGTGTCTGGACAGATACATGCCAAAAGGGGCATTATCTTCAATGATTGGCCTAATGAGGCCAAATCAGTGGTCATTTGTTCTAATTTTCACTAACTTTGTGCTCTATTGCCACTTTTTTCTATGTGACTATAAACTCTGCATTGATTCTAGTATAAAATTTGCATATTATTGGAAGGCAAGGCTATAGTTCTTAGGATGGCGTGCAGGTACAGTCTTAAGGAGAGGTATAATTTTTTTCCTGTTTTTTACTAGGTTGGTGTCTGGGATGCACATTTATGTAATTCTTACTCAGGACTAAAGTTTTGTTTAAATATGTTAATACCTTTAGCCAGAAGTTAGGTACTCTGTCTTGGGCTTGGGGTTTTCCATTTATGAGCTTTTCTTAATTTTGTCTCAATTTCTCTGGCTGCTACTTCATCACATTTTATATCCTCTACTTTAGAAGTTAGGACTCATTACTGTTTCTTTTAATTCTTCTGTCCATTAGGCATCTTTGTTATGTTCAACAGGGTCTTCATAAATACTTCTGTAAACTGTACATATTTATTCTTACGTTGGTGGTATTTCTATTCAATTTGCTTTGTTCCCCAGTCTGTATAAAACCTTTCTGGGTCATCAACGAATTGCATATTTTGTATTTTTTCTTTATATTGTATTCTAAGAGTTTCTATTTTGTTGATATTTTAGTTTATTATTGAACATACTGTATGTAAACTCCTTATCTATTTGACTTTGTCCATTGCTTTTACCACGTGTCTCTATTTTGATGATCTGTTCCCTTTCCTTCTAGTACTGATATGTCTTGTTTTAATTGCTTTGTAGTTTTCTATGTTCAGTGCTTCATGGTAGCATTTTACTAGTTCCTTTCTTTTGTTATTCTACATTTTTGTGTAACGCTATCCTTTATTAGTCTAGCTGCAAAGTAATATATCCTATTTACTTCTGCTATATCCCATCAGTTTCTCTTAATATTCCTGATTGCTGTGCTCATCTCTTTTATTAGTCCTACCATATTTTGGTCTTATTTACTTTTTTTGTAATGTATTTCTTTCATCTGTCTTAATATGTCTGTCCATCTCCATTAACTCAAGCAGGTCTTCTCTTAGATCATTTTCTTCCAGACTGAGACCATCTCCTGTTTCCTGTAAATCTTCTACAGAAAGTTCCAGAACATCATCCTGTGACATATCCTGTTCAGATTCATCCTACTTCATCTGCTGTTTCTCCATATGGTGACACATTGGTCTCTCACACTCCAGCATTACCTGAGTCAAAGTTGCCAGTGTTTCCTTATCCTTCCCTTGCTGTGCAACTTCATTTTGACCTTTATGTAAGCCTCCTACAGGAGGCTTTAAAACATTACATGCGCAAATCCTTTGCAGGTAATTCCAGCTCCACCCACTGCTGCTGTATCTGGGGACCCACTGGTTCATCTTGTGATACTGCCTGAGCTGGAGTTTCCACACTAAACACTTCATTTCACAGATAGTCCAACTCTTTAATTTCTATCTGTCTAATTTCTGCCTCATTAATCATTTCTACGTTCCTCGTTTGTCATCTTATTTTTTGGTATTTTTAAATTTTCCATATCTGTGTGCATTTCTCTGTATTTCTCTTTAAATGTTTTTGGAGCTGCTTTTTTTTCTGTTGATTAGTTTGCCTTTCTCCTTTGCAAAAATATTGTACCATGACAGATTTCTTTTTCTTTTCCATAGTTTTCAAAAGCCTCCTTTTTTCATTTTTTTATCTTTTCTCACTTCCTCTGGTGCTTTTTTTCAGGTGGCCCAATGTTTCTTCATCTGGATTATGTTTTTCATTTACATGTTGCATTAAGGAATACATTTTTTATTTGTAGCTTTTTTGACAGTTTTCTTACGCAGTTATTTTTCTTTCCACTAATTTCTCTCTTAATATTTATAAATATCCACTGTCTGGAAATTCTGGGCTTCTTGCACAATAGTAACAACACATAATTTCTTCCTTATCCCCAATAATCCAGTTTATCATCTCTGTGCCTCTTTTTTGACCTGTCCCTTTTTGTGGTTTTTGCAGACTTCTTCCTTTTCCTATGGGGGGGGGGGGGTATCTTCTCCCTGAGCCTGTCCTAACCTCATGATAGGAATGTGTCCACGTCCCGAGAATTCTACACTGCCTTTTTTTCAGTTCTGGCATCAGTGTGTACATCAAGATTGAGTATTTTTTTTTGTCCTGGGACTTGAGAAC